>NW_006921910.1:853051-912266 GCF_000298275.1 Orycteropus afer afer | reverse complement strand
CAGGTTGGCGGCGGCCGCTATTTGAGCGCGGGTCCCGGGCCAGGCGCTCAGAGCGCTTCGAGCCCGCGCGGCGGGGAGAACGCAGCGCGCAGCCCGCAGCGGCGCCGCGGCCCGTGCAGCGCTGGAGGCCCCGCACGGCGAAGGCGGCAGAGAAGGAGAGGCCGGATCGCTGCCCGCGCCCCCCCGCCCCAGCCGCCGTCGCCGCCGCCGGCCCCCCTCCCCTCGGCGCCGCATCTTGAATGGAAACATGGCGGTGCCGGCTCGGACCTGCGGCGCCTCCCGGCCAAGCCCGGCACGGACCCTGCGCCCCTGGCCCGGTTGCAGCCCCTGGCCCGGCCCTGGCTCCCAGTGCCCCGCGCCCGGGCCCCCGCTGCTGCTGCTGCCTTTGCTGTTGCTGCTACCGCTGCTCGCCGCCCCCGGCGCCTCTGCCTACAGCTTCCCTCAGCAGCACACGTAAGTGGCCCCAGCCGGCCGTGGGACCCCGGTCGAGCCCTGCGAATCCCTTTCACGCCCCGGCCGGCGCCTGCACCCCCCTCGCGCCCCGCGTCCAGGAGGGCGGGCAGTCGCGGTTCCAGCGCTTCTGACTGCGTCGCGAAACTTCCCCGCGGTGCCCCTGCCTCTCCTCCTCGCCCCACAACGGGGTACGACACGAGCTCCAAGCCCCGGGTTGGGATGATGGGTCTGAGCTTGCCAGCTGATTTCTCTGCCGCTGTCTTTGTGGGAGGGGCAATTGGGGTTCGGTGAGGGGGTGGCCAGCGACCCCTGCCTGACGCGTCCGCCCCACGTTCTCTCCCTGGTGAAAACCTGGTGCTTAGGGACCTTAGGTGGGGGCACCTCCAAGCCTATCTTCATGGGCCTTTCTGTTTAAGGGGTGCCTGGATGCAGAGGATGTAGGCACTTTCTTGATGTGGCCAGTGACATAGAGGGGTCGATGTTCCATATTCTTGGCTTTCACCTCCACCTAGGGGGAGAGTGTCCTGTAAAGCCCAATTGGAGGGGACGGTGGAAGGTGAATGGCTAAGTGGACCCTTGCCCATCCTGGCTGCTGGTACCAAAGGGGAAATAGCATCTACTGGCCCTGCCAGCTTCTGCTGGTTTGTGGTCCTTCTGAACCTTCTTGTTCTCCCTAAGAGCCTGCAAACTCAGGTGTTCTCTGGGTAAGCTTGGCCAGTTGTGTCTGGGGCTGGCATGGGTATTC
This sequence comes from Orycteropus afer afer, assembly GCF_000298275.1. NCBI lineage: Eukaryota > Metazoa > Chordata > Mammalia > Tubulidentata > Orycteropodidae > Orycteropus > Orycteropus afer. The sequence goes on along the minus strand of NW_006921910.1, from coordinate 911,068 downwards.
AGTACATGTGGTCTTTCGAACAGCAGCTGTTTCTGTGGACTCCATGCCTCGTATGGTGTCCAGACCCCCTTTTTCCCAGTGGATTTGAGGAACAGTGACCAGCTTGCTGCCTGTTATCTGTGCTGGGTCTGAACAGCCACCTGTCCCTGGATCCCATCTTCGGTGGCCAAGCCTGAGGTTTTGGGCTTGAGTAACCAGGCTGCTGTTAGCCAGAGGGAAGGATCTGGCCTCAGACGCTGTCTCTGCGTCATTAGACCAGTTCTACCCAAGAGTAGGAGCCCCTGGTTTTGCCACAAAACCTGTCGGCTCCAGCTGTAGGTTCTTTCAGGGAAAAACAAACTCAGGAAAGACACTGCTCTGGGTCTCTGTCTCTCTGTCTTGTCATTTCTCTCTTCTCGCGCAGCCTGGCTGTGCTCAAGCTGGTGATCAGTTGGCAAATTACAGGTGCCACACAGACATGTCCTCTGTCAACGGTTTGGATTTTTTGTGTGTATATGTGTGTGTGTGGGGGGTGCACAGGGAAAAGAAAATTGTATGGAAGTTCAGGGGCGGTTTCATTTGCTGTGATGAGAATTTACTAAAACCATAATGTTTTAAAAGAGCAAAAGCATTATTTTGTTGTTGTTCTTTTTTCTTTAAAGCCAAGCATGGGCCGAGCCACAATTCTTTTTTTCCAACCATTTCATAGCTCCTTGATGAAGGTTTAAGTAGATATCTCCTTCCACCTCTCCCCACCTTTCTCCCTCTCTCTGCAGCCTACACTGGGCCTGATGGCTGCTGGGGCTCTGGTGGTTCTCCCCTAAAAGGCAGTGTGAGACCCTGACCAGAGTGGACACCTGTCCCTCTGCCCCCAGCCAGAAGATGGTGAGGCGAGAGTGACGGCAGCGGCACATTTCCAGCTGGACGCTTTCCTCTTGTCGATGTAGTTGGAGCTAATTCGAGGGTTTGGGACATGTCTTGCAAACCACAATTAGGAAGCGGGAGTAGGAGAGTGGGGGCTGCAGAGCTTCAAGGTTCTGGAGGGAGGTGACAAATGGTGTGACGACGTAGCAGGTTTGCCATGACAGCCAGCGCCCTTCAGTTGCCCTGGTCTCCGCAGATGTGGATGCCTATTGATCCTGGGAGAGAGGAAGGGGGAAAATCAAATGAGCCTTCCCCTTCACCCCCCTCATGCCTGTGACTGGTTGGAGTTGGGGCTTTTGTTGAACCGACTTGACATGAAAGACTGAGGCTGCCAAGGGGACCAGAGAGCTCCAACTAGAGAGCTCCGTTGTGCCGCTCAGGGGCAGGTGGCCTCCCTGAACCCTCTCCTGGGTCATTGTGGCCAGACTGGTTCCTGGTAAGCCATGCTGGATGAGACTTCAATATAGGTGGCTTTCCAAGGTGGGGAGTTTGACCCTCAGCCTCCTGGCACTAGGAGGATAAGCCCTTGGTGGGGAGGGCCCTTGATGGGAAAGTCATTTCCCCATGAGTTGTCTGGCAATGTGACAGGCTCAGCTTCATAAGTTGCTGGGGTTTATGTAGGCTCAGGTTTGGGGTCTGGTTATATTTGTAACAACTTTGACAGCATGGCTCTCTGCCTAGCAGGCAAAGTGGACCAAGACTGTCCAAGACTGGACCAAGACTGATGGATTGCAGAGGGTAGAGGAGTTAATGGTGGAGGGGGACAGGGCTTTGGTGTTAAGGCAGGGTCCTCTTTCACTCCACCTGCCCCTGAATCAGAGTTGCAAACATGGAGGAGGCCACATGTATGCAGATGCATGTGTGTACACACATGTATCTTTGGGGAGCAGGGGAGATGGAGTCAGAGCACACACATTCCCTTTCACCTGCTTCCTCCTGTTTCCAATTATGCCCACCCCAGACCCAGAACTGCTGCTGGCTGAGGGGCAGCCCTCCTTGCTTTGCCTTCCCTGTGTCTTTTCCTCCTGAATCCTGGCAGTCACTTTCCCCCTCCCCCACTCCTTCTCACTGTCTCTCATCTTTTCTTCTCCAGCATCCATCTCCCTGTGCCCACCCTGCCCTGCCAGCCTCTTTTGTGTCTCTGCCCCTCTGGTCTCTGGGATCCCTGGGTCTCTCTGGCCTCTGTTCCGAGCTGCCTGGGTGGCTATACCCTTTGACCCAACTCTGCCCCAGTGATGGTGTTAACCACCACCTCCCTTCCTCTGGGATTGGGTACATGGTGAGGGACCTAAGGGGTTTGGCCCCCCAGCAGACTGATGACAGTGGGAAGGTGTGCTCCTCTCCTGAGCGGACACACAGGGAGCCATGCCTGCGATGGGGCATGCGTCAGTCTGGCTACAGTTAATGGTGGGTGACGTGTGTCTGTCTGGGCCTCCGAGCCCGTCTCCACCTCTCTGTGGTTCTCCCTGCTGGGGGAGGTAACGTCACACACCTGGGTCCCCTCTCCCCAACAACCTGCTGCAGCTTTTGCAGAGGGAGGGGGTGAGGTTTCTTGGTCTTCTGCCGCTGTGCTGGAATACAGAGCTGAAGGTGCTCAAATCCCTCCTGGTGCTGAGGGCTGTGGGGGGCCCTGACTGCTGTCCATCACTGGACCTCACCTTCATTGGGTGCCTCCTCCTGGGCAGCTGAGTCAGGCTAACCTCCAAGAAGGGAGGAAGTCTATTTGAAGACAAGTCCCTTCATGGTGTGCGAGATGAATCTCACTCCAGATTCTTTGTCACACCTGTGTCCCCAAGGACAGACTGACTTCATTTGGCCCCATGAGTGGAATGAACATTTTTGTAGTCATTGCCTCCTTCACCTCTCTGCCTGTGTTAGGGTGTGTGGAGAGTCACAGCTTGGGGTCATGCTAGGTGTGCGGTATAGGCCCTGTGGGCTCAACTTTTGACCTCCAGAACTGGCCCTTTCTGTTGGGGTGACCTTGCCTCAATTTCCCCCTCTGAGATAATAGATCTACTTAAGAGGCTGCTGGTAAGAATTAATGGGAGGGGTATAGCATCTGGTGAGCAGGGAGGGCTCTGTCATTGGACATCTTGATGCATATTGTTACTGTTAGCATCAGACCCCAATGCTATAGCCTGTTGGCCCCTACCTGCCAATCTTCTCTCAGTGCTCCCGTCTCTCAATACTCTCAAGCACCTTCCTATTTCTCTTTGTTCATGCTGTCCCCTTACAACTGCATGCTTCCCACAGGGTGGGGGTTTAGATCTACTTCACAGTCTGAAGGCACTCTAGTGGTGCTGTGGTGAAAGTATTGGGCCAAAAGGTCAGTGGTTCAAACCCATCAGCCACTCCATGGATGAGACAATCTGCCCTTAGAAACTCTAGGGGGCAATTCTACTCTGTCCTATAGGGTCACTATGAGTCAGGATCAATTAGTTTGCGGTGGATTTTTTTTTGTTTTTCTTCACAGTCTCACACTCACACCTTCCATAGGCCTTTCCCATCCCAACTCTGGGCTGTGCCATTTGTTCAGACTGTGCCCACTGACATGGGACACCAGCTCCTCGAGGACAGACACTGGGCCACCTCACTCCTTCCCTCCCCACAGCCTGGCTTGGCTATGGTGGGGAACACTGTCAGGCTAATGGTGGCCTCCCCCAACTGAGCCCAGACCCCTCACCCACATTATCACCTTGAACACTGGGGTTGGAATGATCATGCCCATTCCACAGATGAGGAAACTTTGACTAAGCAAGATTACTCATCAATTTCTGGAGGCAGGGCTTGGAGAGGACCCTGTTCTGTCAGACACTTTGCTGCCCTGCCAGGGGCCTGGGACATTTACACAGTGGGCTCAGGAAGTGGGGTTTCAACACCTGAGTCTTTGGGAAGAAAAGGAGAAATCCTAGGATGTGGAAGATATGCCTAGGTCTCCCATCTATAACCATTCCCACTCTGTCCCTTTGTCCTCTTCTGAGTCGTTGGTAACCCTGCAACCTTCTTTGGCCCAAAACTGCCCTGCTAGCCTGCTGCTCATAGCCCAGTGCCCACCTCTGCCCACAGGCAGTGATCGAGCCTGGACCCAGGGTTTTCCCTCCCCTAAGGCTTTGAAATGTGGCCTGACCTGCCTGACAGGGTGGGATGGGAGAGGACAAGAAGGGCTCCCTTTCCAGATTTCAGTATGATTTTGGAGAGAAGGGTCATTGGTGCATTAATGGGAACCTGAGGCTGAGTCCTCTAGTCCCGAGACAGCTTTGCCAGACCCTAAGGAACCTCAGAGGTGTGTGTGCCCATGCTTGGGTTTTCTGACTGTCTGGACAGGTGGGGTCTGGGGGGCTGGAGAAGCAGGCTCTTGAAGGCTTGTTGCTAGGGAACTCTTCAAGGGCAGCTGGAGATTTGGGCATGGGTCATGTCTGGTGGGGTGTTGTCATCTGTGGGATGGGGGGTGTCTCCTTCTCCGCCCCACTCCCAGCTGCCAGATACACACACCCCTGTCCTAAGCTGCCACTCCTGCTTGGCAACACCTCCAAAGTCCATTTTGGCTTCCTGAGCTTTGCCTCAGGACCTGGTGACCTGTGTCTTTAAATAGTTGGGCTCAGGGCTTTGCCTAGGGAGGGAGTATTGAGACCTGAGGTACTCTGAAGGCAGGGTGGGGGGATTTCCCACTGCTGACTATATCCCTCCACTGGCTAAAGAGATTCTTTTCATGTCGAGTTGGTTTTTTTCCCCCCGATGTCTACTGTCTAAACAAGAAGCTACAGAATCAATATTCATATTCCCAGAGGGAGATGTATATGTGGGTTTTCTTTTTCTCCCTCCTTTCCCTTCCTCTCTTTTCTTGTGTAACCTGAAGAGCCTCCAGAGCTGGCTGTGGCTAAAAGAGTGGGAGGTGGGGAGATGGTACAGGTGACAACACAGATTGAGATGCCTGTTGGGAGTTATGAGGTCCCCACAGGATTCTCTTGGGGTTTCCTTGTCTCCTTAAAGAAGTCAAAAGTCTATCATTCGGACCCATATGGTCTGAGCCTGGCCTTGTGTAGGCAACGCGTAGGGGCCAAGGTTTAGCCAGGACCACCTGGTCTACCTCCCACCTTACTTGGGCCCCTACAGGGCTTTACCTTCTAGGGCTGGGGCCTCATAGACTAGGAGACTCTACCTAGTGGGAAAGAGGTAAGAGGGCCTGGTTTTGGGGAATCTCTGTCAAGGGCATACCCATCCAGTCTTCTTGGCTAGGCAGCATGCTTGGTGACCTTGATCGAGGCCCCTCCTATCCCTGGGCCTCAGTTTCCTCTCTTCCGGGACCCTTCCAACTCCTGAAATTCCAAACCCCTAAGAAGACAGATCTAGGGTTTTCCCACTCCTTTCCACACTCTGCTCTGACTGTGGAGCCAGGACTGACCCCCAGCTCAATTGGGATTCATCTCTCATGTGAAGGTGCCTGGACCTCTGGCCTCGCCCTGGGTTCTTGCAGCTGATGCACAGACTGACCCACTTTAAGCTCTCATCAGTGTGATTGCTTAGCAGGGAGGGAGGGGCAAGGGAAGTCTTTGCTGCTGATCATTAACAATCTACCCCAACCTCAGAACTGATTCTTATTAAACAAAGGGGGCTCTGGTAGCATAGTGCCTAAGACACTTGACTGCTAACCAGAAGGCTGGCAGTTCAAACCCACCAGCCACTCCTCTGAAGGAAGGTTGGGCAATCTACTTCCATAGTGATACTGCCTCGGAAACCCAAGGAGGGGTCGCTATGAGTCGTGTCCGTGTCTGACTCAACAGCACTTAACAACAACAACAACAAAGGGAAAAGAAGCTACTCCCTCAGCTGTCTGTTCCCTGCCCCACTTAGATCTTCAGGCCCCTTGCTCAAACTCTGCCTGCTGTCTTGATGCCTTCCTTCCTGGCCAGGCCTTTCTGAATGAATCCCCTTCTTGGCATACACTGAGGCTCTGCCACACCTCTCGCCAGCTGGGTGACCTTGGGAACTTGCTTAGCCTCTCTGGGTCTCAGGACCACATCTGTAAAACAGGACTCCCATGATTATACCACCTCATAGTATTGAGGTGTGAAAGGTCATGAGGCTGTGTCTGGTCCCAGGGAGTATACAATAAAGGCATATCCAGCTGGATCTGTGCTCTGAGTGCCAGACACCTGTTCGCTTACTCGGCCAGGCCTTACCAGCACCTGGAACCCAATTATGGTTTCTGGATCTTTCTTTCTGTGCTTGGCTCCCACCTTGACCTGTGGTGTGTGTGTGTGTGTGTGCTTGTTTATGGAAATTTGTACATGTATATGCTCAAAACTGGATTTGTATACACATGTATTTATATGCATGTGTCAGGTATATTCATATGCATGTGCTTGCGTGTATGTCCATTGTTTGAGAACACATGTGCATGTGTGAATGTGCCCATGTTTGTTGTCATGTGGTGTTTGTATGTTTGTGTGTGCAATTATTTGCACGTGTGTGCCTATGTGTGTGCATATGAATGTGTCTATTTGCATCTGCCTGAGTGCAGTTTATCTCTCTGCACCCAGGATGCACTCCCAATGCCCACCTTCCACACCACCTTTGAGGTGAATGCCAGGGCTCAGCTGGGTAAATGCTGGCAGTGGGAAATAAAGGTGCTTGGTTGTTTGGACCAATGTTTTGCAAACTTTTATGTCAGAAACAGCCTGAGTTAAGGCTGAGCTGGAAAGTTTGATCATCTACCAACTGGCAGGATGACAGTCTGTGAAGGAAACACACAGAAGCTGCGTCCTTGTAATTCAAATTTTTGCAAATTAAATGGTATTTGAGATTCACTGAAGAAGCTTGGGACTTAGAGTAGCTGGGTGAGTCCTTTGTGAAGCGAAGCATCTTTGCAAACAGCCCTTCACGTGTGGAAAATACAGAGGATGGGCCTTGGAGGTCGGAGCTCAGGCGGGTGGGAAACCCTTGCTGTGTGACCTTGGGCTGGCATCTTTCCTTCTCGAAGATGGTGCTTTTCATTTGCATACCAAAGGGGCTGGAGACTGGCAGCTCTAGGAGTATGTGCTGTGGGTTTGGGGTCCTTTCCCCGCAGCAAAACATCTCTGCAGTCAGCTGTGGAGCATGATTTGGGGGTGTGGAAGGTTTGGATTGAATGATCCCCATGCTGTCCTGTATTTTAAGGCATCTCCAGCAAAGACTGGGTTTTCTTATTTTGGGGGAAGGTTTCGTTTAGCTGGTTATTGGCCCTTGGGGCTCTGTGTGTCTTCATCTAATGGGTTCTAATGTCCACAAGAGCTGTAAATTTTGCTTTCCTGACATTCTTAAGGCCTGTGTCTTGTCGGCATTGGGATGGCTTTAGGTTCTTGGCATTTTGGGACAGGGCTTCTGCAAAGGGTAGAGGTGACTTCAAGGGGCTCAGGAGCCTATAGGCCAGTAGGGGTTCCTGCAGGGGTAGAGAGCTTAGGTGGGGCTATCTCTTTGGGCAGTATGAGCTGTCCATACTTCCCTGACTTGGGAAGGACATATCACAGCCACAGACACTCATGAAGGCCCACTTACCCCATTGTGCAGACAGAGGAACTGAGGCCTTGAGGTAGAGGAAGGGAGCCCCACATTTCTGCTGGCTGCATACACTGTGCAGGCAAAGCCCAGTCCCCAGCCCCAGTGCTCAATACCTGCTACATGAAGGGTTACTCCTCATTTGGCCTTCCTTGCACTATGTCATGTAACTGTTTCTCTTAAATAGAAGTATCCCTTTCAAGGGGTTGGAGGCCTCCTGCATTGCTAGGTTCCTGTGTGAGATGAGGCTGTGGCCCCAGCTCCTTCTCTGGGGCAGACCTTGACATCCCTGTGCCATTTCAGCATCACTGAGGCTTTTCTGAGTCTTCTTGGGAAAGGCAGCTTTGTCACCAGGTAGGGTGGCCACGGATGAGCCGGTATGTCTCCTGCTGTGCTGCCGTGTTACCAGCCTAATGTGGCATTTTTGTCTTGATAACTTCCCTCCACAGCCCATGTTCTCCTCCCACTGGCACCACCTAAAATGCTGCACAGGAAGCCTTAAAGGTCAGGCTGGTGCTGCCACTGATTCCGACAAACAAACAACACAACAACTCACCCCAGCCCTAGCCCCAGTTTCATTTATTTGAAAAGGAAATGAGCTGGCAGAACAGACCTCCATGCTGAGGGCTCTCATAGGTGGACATTTCTTTTTATTCCATGTGAGCTGAAGCTAGTGAGGGGATGGTGGGGCCCTAGAAGTCTTCCCTTCCCTCCCTGGACCCCCCTGCCCCAGCATGCTACAGCATCCTTCACTGAGGATTAGCAGGGGTAACGGATCCTGACCCAAGAAACTAACCATGGTAGAGCCTTACTTCTTAGCCTGGTATTCAAGGCCGTGCCTGGGTTTGTTCTGGCCGGTGGCCACCAGTTCTAAATATCCCAGCTTCAGATATGATGAGTTACTTTCAGATCCCAGTAGAAGCCCCAGTCTCCCTCCTGGCCATTGCTCACCAGGTCCCTCTATCAGGCTGGCCTGCTCAGCCTGAGTGGTGGGGTGAGGAGCCCTCCTGGCCAGATTGCCCTCCTCTAGCTCCCTACCCTTTGTGGGCATCTCCTACAGCACTGTGCCTCCTTCCTCAGCTCTCTGGCCAGCTCATAGGGGCCCTTGAGGACTACACATTGAGCTGACTGCCACTCCCTCAAAATCTTGACTCTGAGGAGTTCATTTGGCAGCAAGGAAAAGAGGCTGCTTCCATGCACACCTCAGCAGCCCTAGCTTGATTTTTTCCCTCATGATTAGGCCCTTTATCCCCTGACAGGGAACCCAGAGGTAGGTGACTGAATTGCCAGCAAGGACTGAGTTCTTGCCTGTGGTCAGCCTAGCTCTCTTCACTTTCAGTGTGGCGATCTGTCCTTGGCTGACTCTCCTCATGGCAATAAGATGGCTGCCATAGCTCCGGGCATCATGTGCAGACCCAGCCATGAGCCACAGAAGAAATGTTTCAACCCCTCTTAAGAGTCAAGGATATCTTGTCTGGAAGCCCCCAGATGACTTTCCCTTAATCTCATTGGTTAGCACTGAGTCACATGTTTGCCTCTAAACCAATCAACATCAATTGAGAAAGTCCATTGTGATTGGCTCAGGCTAATCAGGATTTACCCTTGAGCTGAGGATGGGGTCACCTTGGGGCTGGTGGTGGGAGAGATTCCGGCAGACTTGAGTTTTGTTAGCAAGAAGGCAAGGGAGTGATGGAGGACTAGAAGAAGGCAGTGTTTGCTACAGACTCAGACAAGAAGCCTGAATGTAGGAGTGGGTGTGAAGAAGGTGTAGAGGAGGTTGGGAGTGTCCATGCTCAGGAAAACATTTGTAAAGGAAGCAATTGTTTTTAACTACATCAGTCACCAGGAGCTGGGCCCTGGGTGATGTTACATTATTACATTATCCAGTGCCTTTCATGTGGAAGATCTAGTTTCAATTCCCAGCAATATACCTCATGTACATCCACCACCCCTCAATGGAGGCCTTTGTGTTGCTATGATGCTGAACAGGTTTCAGCAGACCTTCCAGACTAAGACAAACTGAGAGGAAAAGCCTGGCAATATACTTCTGAAAAATCAGCCCATGAAAATCCTATGAGTCACAGAAGTCCAATCCCATTGTACCTGGGGTTGCCATGAATCAGGGGCAGACTTAGAGGTAGCTAGCAAGTCCAATGCTGTCTGTCCATTTTTATCCCTAGTACATAGGAGAAAAATTGAGTTGCAGAAAGACTGAGTGACCCTGCAATCATAAATGGTGACTGCTGAAGATAGGATTCATGCCCCAGTGTCTGGATCTGAGCAGTCGGCCACTGCCCTACATGGCCTTTCCTCTTCAGCCTGCCTCCTCCAGACAGCCCCCTGACCACAGGATGCTTGGGGTACCCCCACACTCTCACGCTGTTCCATAACATGTGCCAGGACTGCTTTTCCCATCAGACCAAGGTCCTAGGAGGGTGGTATCCTGGTGGTTACTGGCTTTCTCATTGGGCCTTAGCACCTGGAGTTCTTTGGAGATAACTCAACAATCAGAAGTGGAAGGTCTTGGCCCCCAGTCCCTCTCCCAGTAGAGTAGCCCTACCTGCACTTGTGGTGTGGGTCTGGGTCAGTGGCAACTGTGGGATGATTAACACTTATGTGATACAGATGGAGAAATTGAGGCCCAGAGTGGGAAGTGAAGCTGCCTTGGGCCACTCAGCAATTGAGGCGTAGCTGTACCAGAACCCAGGGAGGGGGCAGCCACTGACCCTGGGCTCCTTGAGCTGTGCCGATTGAGAGTTTGGTCAGTCAGAGGCCTGAAGAGGTGGCTGAGAGCATTCAGGCTCCCCCCCCCCCCCCCCCGCCGGTCTCAGGCAGGGTCAAGGGCAGACTGTCCTGGGCAGCTTGGAGCCATTGGCAGGTATGGATGGGCTGAGAGGATGCTGACAGAGAGTCATGTCCTGCTGCTGCAGAGCACCTGTGGCTGCTGAATAGGCCATAGCTAGGGAGATACCCCACCAACATGGCTGGAGAGGGCTTGACCTTGGCTGGGTGCTGCCTATGAGGGTTCATTTTCAACTTGTGGGGGGGATCTGTACACTTGGGGGTATACTTGTGCCTACTCACTTTGAAGCGCACTGGGGTGTCATTGGGCATGGTTTCCTATAAGGTAGGATTCACGATCTGACGCAGTCACATCCTCATGGCCCTGGCCCCTAGCCCTTCTCATTATTCTCTGGACACTGTTCTCGGCATCAGTCCTGGGTCTGGACTGAGCAATGACCAGAGGTCAGTCCTCCAAGGGTACAAGACTTAGGAAGAGCCCTGGGCTTTATCCTGCTCCTAGGTTGGGGTATCCCCTCTGGTGTCTGTTACCTACCTGTCATATGAGGGGGAAGAGCTCTCGGGGGCTGCTGAGGGCCAGAGAAGGAGCTGGCTTTTGCTGGGTTCAGCTTTCAGGCCTCCAGACCAGGACACGCTTCCTTTGACCTTCTGAGGCCTTCTCAAAACCCACACAGACTGTGGAAAGTAGATTCAATTCCCCCCCACCTCCCATTCCCTCACTGTACCTCCCCAACCCTATACCTCCACTTTCCTATTCCCCCACCCCTCCCACCCCACCACCACTAGTGCCCAGGAATCACCCAGGCTGGGCGTCTTGGAGGGAGGGAAAGAGGCAGCATGTGCTATTCAAGCCAGACCTTGGCTAGTGCAGACCCCAGAAAACTCAGAGGCTTGTGAAGCAGGGTCTGTGGGCCTCTTCCCTGCTTCCTCCCTCTGTCCTTCTAGCTCACCCCAGCCTTACCCCCTGTCTAGCTCACTGTGGAGCCACCTGCCTTCCTCCCAGCATCACTGTCTGTGTTGTTTCTGACTCTTCTGCAGCTGTGATGCTCCTCTGCCCCCCACCCCATCCACGTAGCCATCATCCTGCCCTATGAGCCTGTACAGCCGAGGGGCTGCCTCTGATGGGCTTGAAGGTGGGCTGGGAGACAGACACAGGAGGGGACCTTTCCCTTCAGGACCAGGTGTCCACAGGGACAGCAGCCACTTCCTTCCATAGGGACATATTAAGGAACTACTACTATGCCCCAAGCATGGAACAAGAGAGGTCAGTGGGCTGCAGAGGGTCCTGCCAGCCCCAAACAAGCCCTGCTTGTGGTCCCATTGACCTCTACCTGTCCTTCAAGGCTTGCTTTGGTTTCCCTTGACCTCCCCGTGTGCGTCAGGGGCCTCCTAGGCTGCCTGAAGCACCCATCCTTACCCAGCAATAGATATGGCTGCCCAGCTGTTCACAGGGCTGTTTCCCATTCAAAGCTGTAAGCTCGGCTAGAGCTTCAGGCCTACACCCAAGTGCTGAGCAGGGAGCTCAGAGAGTGGAGCTGAGCAGAAAGGAGATCCTGGGAAGAGGACCCTGGGCCAGCCTTCCTCTGAAGATAAGCTGATGGTGGGACAAAAGTAGAAGACATGGATGGGGTGGGGGAGGGCCTTGCTTCACACGTTGATGCACCCTAGTTCCCAAGCTTCTGGTGGGACTATCCATTCCTTACAGATGTTATTCTCCCAGGCTGCTGCACCCCTGGGCTGTACCTCCTTGTACCCGGAATCCCTTGAGCTGCCCAGAGCTCCTAACTGGGGCACTGCCTGCCTGGTGTTTCACAATCCCATGTTCCCTGGCACAGAGCAACTGGGGAGAGGGTGGTGAAGAACAATCCTAGAGGCCATTAAACTGGGTGATTTACAAGGTTCCTCAGCCAGCACCAGGGGAAATATAATTCACAGGTGATTTCCAGACTGGTGGCGTATGGAGGAGGCCATTATTCTAAAATGGAAAAGGGTGGGGACTTCGTGGAGCTGTCTAGAGGGACCTGGAGTCGCAGCTTTGTCTGCCAAGCAGTGTGGGCCTGCCGGCTACAAGAGAGCCTGGCCCAGGGACTGGGGCTGGGGAGGGGGCATCACTCCTGCAGGGAGGAGCTGAGATGGTAAAGAGAGCCCCATATGTGACCTTGTTCAAATCATTTTGTGCCTCAGTTTCTTCATCTATAAAATGGGGTCATATTTCCTATGTTTTGTCATTATGAAGCTGAAGCATCCAGTTTTTCAGCCAATACTTTTTTAGTACCTGTTGTGTGTCAGGCCCTGTTCTCAGAAGATGACATGTTAGTGTGTCAGAAATACCAGGAAAATAAATGGTGAGCACTTTGCACTGTAGGTGCCTTTGGTGGAGGCAGCTGTCTGTACAAGGGTCTGACCTCTGGAACCCCTATCTGGTTGGAGAAGAGGTGGTATTGGGAAAATGATAACAATCTCCCCAACCCATAACGTTTATAGAGCTGAGTCTCAGTATTCTGTGCTGCCCCCACCCTGGGGGTAAAGATCACAAGTTCCAGAGGGCAGTGTTGGGATGCCCACACCACGAGGCTCCACACTGGGGCTTGTTTGTGACAAGCACTGGTTAGTGTCTGTAATGAGTGAATGAATGAATGAATGAATGACCCAGTCCCCAAGAGTCCATGAATGCTTCCCTGCCAGGCTCTATTCCCCTTCCCCTCTGCTCAGAGGGGTCACCCAGGGAAGATGCAACCCATGGCCTCTTCTCCCCAGATCATAAACTCCTTAAGAGAAGGGTCATGGGTTAAGCACCTCTTCCACCAGGGCAAACAATCAAGAACGTTGTGTTAAATAAAGCTTAAAAAGTTGATGGGCAGCCGGTGGCATCATTAGGGATGCGCAGGGGGTACAGACCATACCAGGTGACACCGTCAGCGGGAGTGACACCGTCAGGGGGAGTGACACCGTCAGGGGGAGTGACATCAAAATGACTATCTATATAATTTTTGTGCAGTGTTTCAACAGAAATTTATTACTTTTTAAATAAAAATATCCCTGTAGTTAGTTATAAAAACAAAAACATTTTTCATAAGCCTAGCTTACATGTATCAATATACCTACAAGGCTTCAACTCTATGCTAATTTGCTTTTTGAGCCTTCTCTTGTGCTCTGGTCAGAGCTGTCATTATCACCCAATTACAAAGATGCTTCAAATCATGTGGTTTTATCTGGACATGCTATAAACGCACCATTGTTTTTGTTGCTGCTGGTGTTTTTATAGTCACTGACTTTATCAGATTTTCCAGTGTTTTAGCTACAATATTGTGGCAATTAGTATTTTTGAGCCTATATCAATAACTTTTTTGAGAATTAAGTAGTTAAAGGAAAAGGAGAAAAGTCAAAAAAAGCTTGTTATTAATAATGTAATTCAATATAGAAAGATTTTATAAAATAATTTTGTTATAATTCAAATAATCTAAGAAATATTACAGCCAAGCAATTTACAACTATTTTTATCATATATTATTCTATGATTAAAATTGTTCATAAATATTACTGAGGATTCTATATGGTCTGGTATGGGAGGAAGTCCATGGGGGTGGGTGATACCATGAGTTACCTCACTGGGTGACACTAGCCCTAGTGATGCCACTGTGGATAGCTGTACTGAGCCTTGCTTTTCTCATCTGAGAAATGGAGAAGACAGCCTTACTTTGTTGCCTTCCTCATAGACTGGCCTTGGGGACAGTGAGCTGAGCTGGTAAATACAGGCCAGATGCCATGGTAGATTGGCCTGAAGGTCAGTGCAGGGGTCCCTGAGGGATGCAGAGATACAGAGTAGAGCTGTCCTTGAGTGTCAGGCAGGGCTGTGGGGAACCTGTGGGCTTGAGCACATTGGCTGTGCCAGTAGAAATCTTGGTACAACCTGAGACTTCACCCACCTCATCCACTTTTCAGTAGATGCCTCCGCCAACTGTGGGCACATTCATTCCTTCCACGGACACTCATCACAACCTGCTGTTAAGTCATTTACTCAACACTCATGAGCATCTGCCATGTGCCAGGAGCTGGCATGGAACAAGGTTGACAACCATTTCTCTCCCCAAGGAGGGGACACAAACAGAAGACACGCTATGTTGGAAGGAGATAAGTACCATGGAGAAGGGACAGGAAGAATTAGGGGTGGTTGTGGTTTTAACTTAGGCGAGGGCAGGGTCAGAGTGGGCTTCACTAAGAAGGAGACATTTGAGCAAAGCTTGGGAGGAGGGGAGGGTGAGAGCCATGTGGGTATCTAGGAAAAGAGTGTCCCAAGCAGAGAGAACAGCCAGTGCAAATGCCCTAAGGTAGGATGTGATTTGAGTAAAGGGAGGAGAAGGAGAGGGTGGGAGGAGAAGAGGTGGAAAGGCAGCAGGACCAGGTCAGGAAGAGCTGTTCAGTTAGTGTGAGTCTTTGACCATTTACTCTGAATGAGATGGGAGCCATGGGCAGGGTATGAGCAGAAGAAGACCTGGTCCTGAACTTGTAAGGCCCCTGTGCTGTTACATGAGTAGGCTCCAGTCTCCAGAGAAGGATGTAAGTGGGAGACCAGTGCAAGAGTTGAAGGCTAGAGCAGATGGTGGCTGTAGGGGTGGTGAGAAGTGCCAATGATTTAGGTGTAAGACAAAGGAAAGGGTTCTGGGTAACCCCAGGGTGTTTAGTCTGAGCATCTAGGACAGAGCTATTGCCAGGGGAAGCTGGGCAAAAGCAGGTCTGGAGGATGATGAGATTTCAGACATGTTAAATTTGAGGCATCCAAGTGGAGATGTGTCAAAGCTGAGGATGTGCACCTGCACAGGTCCTGGCTGAGCTATGCTGCCCAGGCTGGGCACCAATGACTTAGCAGACAGCCCTGCTCTTTGAACCCTCTGTTTACTACCCACTACCTCTGCCCATTCTCCTCATCTCCCCACTACTGGGAACTCACTACCCTCTCCCACCCAGCATGTGGTGGTGTTCATCGTGTACTTGAGGCCTGGGATTCTGCAGGTCTCCTTGTGGGAGCATCCTGCCTTGGTGCCCATGCTTGGTCTGTGGGCATTGTCATGTACAGAGATCGCTGCTAGGCCTTGCACTTTCTGTACCCCTGGTCTGGGCTGCTCTCCAGTTCCAGGGTGCTCTTTCACTTGGTCAGACCCCTGGGCCATGCATTCTCCCCTACCCCAAGGCTCCCTGGACTTCTGTTCCCTAACACATCTCTTGTCTGCCTGCCTTGCTTGAATTTCAAGATCTGGAGGGCAGGTCTGCATCTGCCCTACTCACCACTGTATCCTTCCCCAGTGTCCAGCCTGGAGCCTGACACGTGGTAGGTGCTCTGTAACCATTTGAATGAGTGAGTGAGGAGAGATTGAACTAGTTGTGGGTGTTTTGTCAGAGAGCACTCCTGCTGGGTTTGACCGACTTGTCTATTCTCAAGCCAGCTTCAAAGACAACACAGGCTCACCAGGCAGAGTGTCCCCTCTTGGTGTGGCTACCACCCTGGGGCTACTCCTTAGGTGGAGGGGAGGCTGCTGGGGTGACACCTGAAGCCCCCTGCTCCCTGAAGCTGTGGATGCTGCATGGTGTGCAGAGGGAATTTGCATTGCTAAAGGATTCACCACAGAGCATCTGCGAGTAACCGCCCCACTGCGCGTGTCAAGGCAGGCTGGGTCACGCACATTCGATTTACATGCAGCTTGGTTCCCTCTGAGGAGCAGGCACGAGTGAGAAGCAAACCCTAGAGGAAGTGGGCGTTCTTGCCTACCTGGTCCAGGCTCCCTGGTGAGAATTGAGAGAGCTGGGGCTTGGCATTGCCGTGACATTATTTCTATAGCAGGATGGCTCCTGTGGGACATAGGAAGGACTTACTGACTCTACCAGGATTTAGTTTGCTGGGGAAGGCAGTGGGATCCCTGATGCAGGAGTGACCAGCCCTCTTCTCAAGGGTCAAAAAAAAAAAATAAAAAAATAAAAAACCAAACCCACTGCTATCAAGTTGATTCTAACTCATAGCAACCCCCACTGAGTTTCCAAGGCTGTAAATCTTTAGGTAAGTAGATTGTCTCATCTTCCTCCCATGGAGCTGCTGGTGGGTTTGAACCACCGACCTTCTGGTTAGCAACCAAATGCCTTACCCACTATGCCACCAAGGATGGGTAAGGTCATAAACAAGGAATGGGCTGCATCCTATTTCCTAAGCCTTGGCTATTGGGGTTTGCCTTGGGACTAGGGAAGCTTAGTGTCTTAGGAGTCAGGGCCTGGTCTCCAGAGCCAGACTGTACTGGGTTCGAACGCTGGTTCAGCACAGACTGGCTGTGTGGCCTTAGGCAAGTTGCTTCACTTCCCCAGGCCTTGGGATCCTCATCCATGAAGTGAGCATGAATCAGTCTGTGAGCCAAGGGTGCTGCGTGACTTCAGTAGGTATTTCAAACAAAGCACCCAGCACACTGTAGGTGCTCCACATCACTGATTCTTGCTGAAGTTGGAGCACCTCTCCTAGCCAAGCCATCCAGTCTCTTTCCTATTGCAGAGGGAGGTAGTCAAGTACCAGGGCAAATACCAGTCTGAGGGTGAGGTGGGAGAGGATATCTGGGTAAATCTACCTCCAAGTATTTCCAGAAGACTCTTCTTTGCCAGGCTCCAATTCGAAGATCCCCCAGAGGCCTTGGTAATAGGACCAGACAGCATTCCCAATTTAAGGTGAAGCTTGATAAAGCAGGATGAGGATTATGGAGTGAAGAGAGGTGGGTGGGGGAAATCCAGGAAGTCTTCCCGGTGGAGGAGGGGCGAGGCCAGAGAGCAAAGCTGGCCCTGATGAATTGAGTTGTGAAATCTCAGCTCAGCCTCTGTGCCAGGAATTTTGGGGGCCTATGAGCTTTCCTGGGGGTCTCTACCATAAGGAGGAACATGTTCTCTGTTTTCCTCAAGGCAAGTGGTTACGTCGAGGACACACACAGAAGATGACTATTTGTGGCTCATTGAGGATTTGACTCATGCTGGGGGGGTGGGGAGAACACTCAGGAGGAGAAACAGGGACGTGTGAATCACAGAATCTGGCCAGAGTGGCTGGTGACACATGAACAGGACTTGCCCCACCACCTCTAGTCATGTGTCAACTGTTGGTTCTGGAACCAGGTGACCAGAGGTCCTGGGTTCCTCCCTGATTCACCTGATGACCTCCACATATGCTTCAACACTACTGTGCCAATCCCAACCCCACCCTCCATCAGAGTGCTTGGTGAGGCTGGACACAGAAGGGCTGTGTGAATACATCTGCCTCCCAAGAGCCTGCCTGGCTGAGCCTCATTTGCCAAATGGGCCTGGCAGTGGTTATGTTCCCATTGTCCCTGGCTACCTGGAGAATGTTTCAGGGAGAAGAAGAGGTGCAGCAGACCTGACAATGACCGTAATCTGTGTCAGAGACTGGTGGCTCTGAGCCTGGGAAGCAGACATTGGATCCCAGCAGAGTGGACAGCAGATATCTACTCCAGTGCCCCTCGCCTGGACCCTTTGCTGTGCCCCAGGGAGGCCTCAAAGAGTTTAGGAGCTCCTCTTGCTCATTGCTAAATCCCAGTTCTAGATAGTTGGGAAATTCATAAGCAGTGACACTTGGATGGTGACACCTTGGAGACCTGTGAGCCTTGGCACCAGGGGAGTTGCTGATTTGATCTTGTACCTCAGGAAGCATTCTCCCACCACTCCTGGATAGCAAGCTGTCATCAGTTACTATTTGTAGCTGCTTGTCTCTGCACCAGGAACTTCTCAGGCTAGTGCGGTATAAACAAAGCACAGCCATAAGCTAAATGATGGGGTAATGGGAGCTGCAGAGGCCCCTGTTGATCCCCAATCCAGGCCCTCATTGTTTGTAATGATTATTAATCTTACATGGAGCTGGAATTTACAGTCCTACCTCCCAAAACATATTTATGCTATTAACTTACTATTTTACCAGTTTCTTTTTTATTTTATTTTATTTTACCAGTTTCTTATTGAGGCTCCAGGTAGATTTTGTTGGGAAAATTAAAGGCGGATAATTCTGCTGCCAGAGCAGTTTGAAGCTCAGCAGTGTGACCCAACTCCACCCGTCCATAGATGGGAAACTGAGGCTCAGAGAGGGGAGTGGATGAGCCTGTGCAAAGCCCTTGGCTCCAGCTCCAAGAAGTAGAGTGTAAGTGTGCAAGAGAAGGCACTGGGAGAATCATGAATTATGCATGAAAGCCACAGGCTTGGGCAGGCCCATCATAAATGAGCCTTAATAATTCATACGAAGAGGAGCCAGGGAAAGGGAGGGCCTCCCAGGCTGGCCCTGGGGCAGCTGCTGCACTTCCAGCGCTTCCAAGGGCTCCTGCTGCCCACCTGCCTGCCTGCCTGCTCCTAGGGCGGCCACATGCACATTGAGGCAGGATGGCTGGGAGGGTTCAGCAAAGGGCCAGTTCTTCCAGTTGGAGGAGCAAGAGGCTCCCCTCTTCACAGCTCCCAGTCTTGGGCAGGGATAGACAGTAAATTAGAGAGAGGAGGCAGTCTGGAGGAGTCATAGCTATAATGGTAACCCTAGCAGGGCATCTTGGAAGGAAGGTGGGGCAATCTACTTCCGTAGTGATACTGCCTTGGAAACCCAAGGAGGGGTCGCTATGAGTCAGGTCCAACTCGACAGCACATTAACAACAACAACAGCAGGGCATCTGGACAGTGGTTGTGCTAGGGGAATGCAATTTAAAGTTGGGAGTCAAAGTGGTCCTCACTCTAAGCAGAAGAAGGTAAAGAAGGAGCCTCAAGAACATCTGAGGAGAGGCTTTTCCAGGCAGAAGGAACAGTATGTGCAAAAGAAGCATGCAGGTATGTTCAAGCCACACTCTGGAGGCCAGTGTAGCTGGAGGAGCAAAGGTTAGGGCCGCCACTGAGGGATACGACCATTGGACAGATTTTGGTTTTTCCTCTGATGCCATGGAGCTGTAGCAGGGAGTTGACAGAGGAGGGGCACAGATCTGACAGGACACTGGTTGTGTGTGGAGGCTGGCAGACTTGGGAGGTGGGAGCAGGGCTCAAAGGCAGAAGCCCACCAGTGAGCTGGTGACTACAGGCACATTGTGAAGAGGAAGCCAACAGGACTTAACTGATGGATTGGGTGTGAGTATGAAAGAGTAGGTTCTGGGTCACCCAGGGGCTTTGGGCCTTGAAGAGCCAGGAGAGGCGAGTGTGAATGGATGTGTGGTGTGGAGAATGGGAAGTGAGTGTAGAGGGACAAGGCTCTTGATTTTGGATACATTCAGTTTGCGAGGCCTGTTGCACATCTAAGTGGCTGTGACACATTGGCAGTGGGGCGTCCTGAGGAGAGGAGCATATAATACTCAGTGGCTCTCATTAGATGTCCAACCTTGAGCATGTCGTTCAATTGCTCTGTGCCTCAGTTTCCCCCTTTGAGGATTGGGGATGATAATTTGGCTGCTGTGAAGAAGAATTATGGCAGTGGGAGCCCTTGCCTGTCACCACTGTGAAGGCCAGCAGACAGCTGCAGCATCAGGCAGGGAGGGCCCCAGTCAGACCCTTTGGGACATGGATCCCCAAAGGATCTGCAGAGGGAAACTGAGACCTAGAGAGGCAAAGTCATAGAGCTAAGTGTGAGCCTCAGAGGAGAACCTGGGATGAAAGATGGCTCCTAGGCCCAGACCCAAGCCATCACCCTGGCCAAGCCCTCCAACCCTGGGTCTGGGGCCTTGATGCCACCCAACCCCCACCTCTTCTGTAGAGTAGTGTTTTCTTTCCTGGTCTGTCCCCCATTTCTTCTCCCCTGTTCCTTGGTGCCTTCTCCAGATTGCCCCACCCAGTACTGCAGGCAGAATTTGCTCCTGTGGAAGCTGGACCCATCTCCCTTAGAGCCCTGCTGCTAGAACAGCTGAGGCCAGGCTTGGGGGAGGGAGTCCTGCCAAGGGGCTGCTTGGTAATCCTGTGGCTGTGGGTGTGGCAGTAAGGATGTATAACCACCTTTGGCTGACCCCTTATTTAGTTCACTTTCTAGACCAGCTAACTAAAGTCCAGAGAGGGGAAAGGGTATACCCATGATTACACAGCTAAAACAGAATTCAGGCTTACAAACTGATGCTGAGAAACCTCTTTCCTTTTTCTCAGCCTGTACATCCCTGGCTGAGGCCTTGCCTCCTCCCTGCAGTCCTCCTTGATTACTGGTACTCCAGTGGGGTACTCCCTTGATCCTTGGTTGTTTGCACTGATGGGGGAGTGTAAGGCAGAGTGCTGTGGTTATTTTCTCTGTGGCCCTGGACCCTCTCCATTCCTCTCTGGGCCAAGTGGGCTCGCCTGGGTTGCCTCAGCCCTGGGAATGACACTGCTTCCTGGCTGCAGACCTTGCTCTTTCCCTCAGCTCATCCCCCATCAGGCTGTTATGAGTAAATATTGCACTGGACCTGGTGCCCTAATTAAAGCCGGATGACTGTTCAGTGTGTCTGAGGGGGGAGGCGCAGTCTTGCTGCCTCCTATCCAAGCACCAATTAAAAGGTGAAGCTCTTTCTCAGCAAAGAAAGGGAAGATACAGCCCCATAATTAATAACCTCATTAAGGAGTAGTATTTGGGCAGGGTCCCAAGACACACATAGTCAAGGCCTATGGATCTGGACTAATTCAAGCTTTGGCAACACTAGCCCCCTCCCCCAGCTTCATGGGGTCTCTGAGGATCCCTTGTGATAAATGGGCTGGCTTGATGCCTGTGTACACAGGTTGGACAGATAGGGATGTGCTCCTGGGGGGTCATATTGCTCATATTAAGGGTCCCTTCAGTTGGATCACAAACAGGTAAAAGATAGGTCAGTTCCTTTTGAGTGCCGTGCCTCAGTTTGCCTGCTTGTGTTATGGTGGGCGGCTAGCTGGGGAGCCTTATTCCACTGTGAATCAGCTGAGCAAGCACACCCTGTCTCACCCTGACCTCAGTTTCCCCTCCTCGGTCTGTGTAGCGTTGAGGCCAGCACTATCTGGTTTCCACATCTTGAGGCACTCTGAGCCAGATGGCCTGGGGTGGCTTGGCCCAGTTGGCCTCTCGGGAGTGAGTGACCTTGGCCAGAGTACTGCTGACCCCATTAGCTTTAAGAGGCTGTGATCAAAATGGGGTTGAGGTGGGGAATGCCCTGGCCTTTAAGCCCTGCAAGAAGCCAGTGCCTGAGAGTCTCCCCTCCCGAGCAGACAAGCAGGAAGAACACTCTTATCACAAGAGACCCTGCGCCTCCTGTAAGATCTCCTCTGTGTCAAGGGTCTTTGAGGTAGCACAGGGAGGGGCTGCAGCCACCTCAGAATCCCTAGTTTTAGGGAAAGGCACAGCCACCCCAGTGAGCTGCAGGTGTGACGAGAGAGATTTGGCTGTGGGGAGAGAAGCCCTGGCCTCTGGATTGGTCTATGCGTGCGAGTGTGTGGATACACTCCTGTTAGCATCCTTTTGTATAGCAGTGTTTTCTACCTATCTTCTCTAGATCCTGGAAGGTAGCAGGATGGTGAACTTTATGTCCATCTTCCAGGTGGGAAAACTGAGGCCTAACAGGGTACATCTTAGAAGAGCCCGAGCTGGATCTAGGTGCTCAGTTCAGATGCAGAGGGACAACTGCCCAATGGGTCAAGAAGGACCTCCCAGAGGAGGTGGCCCTGGAGATGCCACCATCTGAGTGCATCCCTGAGCTTCCTGCCATTTGCGGCAGGGCTAAGGCCTAGAGGAGGGCCTGGGTGCTCTGTGAGCTTCAAGTGGCTATTGGGGGAGGCATACCTTCTCCGGGCCAAGAGGAGGAGTGACACCTTTGCTCACCCACCAGCTTCTTGTCTTCCCCTGGAGCTAGTCACACTAACACACTTGTCCTCTCATCCCAGCTCTCTTAGGCTTTTTTCATGTCAGTGTCTCTTTTTGTGTGTCTCTCTCTCTGTCACTCCTGTCTCCTCCTGTTGCCCTGTCTGTCTGTCTTTCTTTCCCCTTTAGAAGACTTGGAAGTCACCAAGGTGGGAGGTAGCAGCCCGGCTGAAATATAATCAGAATAATTGAATAGCACTTTATTTTAAATCGTTGCCTCCCCCAGAGCTGGGAGAATAATTGGCCAGCCTGTCACGAGAGAAATAAGAGACCTGTGGGTTTCCAGCTGCCACAGCCTCAAAAATGTTCTAACTGTGCACCCCCACACACCCGCCATGGCTAAGTTTGGTTCACAGTGCCCTTGGCAGCAAGTGGCCTCTGCTGTGCCTGTTCCACAAGACTCTCACCTGCCCCCTACCCCAGCCCAGTCTCACCTACTGTCTCACCCTCAGCACAGGATGGCTGTCTTGCTGAGCTGTGGGGAGAGCTGTAGCCTGTGTGTGGGCCCCCCAGTAGAGTGGGACTATCCAGGTGGGCTGCCTGGTGGAGGCAGCCTATCTCTGCACTTTCATGACAAAATATGCCTCTGTGTGAATGGCAAGGAGGTTTTGTTTCAGTTGAACCTGGGAGGTCCAGCTTGGCTTCCCTGGTGATGGGGAGCCTGGAGGTGCCTGGAGACTTACAGGAAAACCCCCTTCATCTCTGCCCAATTCATCACCAACAGCCCTCACGCCCACCCCACCCACCCCACGAGGCTTCCACCTCAGTGCCTCTCCCTGGCCTGCCCCTGTCTGCTCTTGAACAAAGCTCCTCTCCCTCCCCTTCTGACCTCTCTGCTGGGTCCAGCTGCCCACACCCACTCATGCCCTCTGAGGGTGAACCTGCAGTGTCACCTGTCTCTGGTTTTTTGATTTGTTTAATTATAGATGAGTTTTCTGCATAATTTATTCCAAAAGCCTGGATTATACTGTACAATTAAATCACATTCTGATCAACAACTTCTCCTATAAAATTAACCACTGGCAACAGTTTAAACTATGCTGCTGCATCTGCACTAGGGCCTTTTCCCTTCTTCTCCTACTTCTCCTCCCCCATCTCCTCCCCCAGGGATCTCACCCCTTCCGCTTTCCTTCTTCCTTTTCCCTCTCCCCTCTACCTCCTCTTCTTCCTCTCCCTCAGACCTCTGTCTTTCCTTACCCTCCCCTCTCCTCCACTTGCCCTCCTCCTCCCCCTAAGCTGGTCCTCTGACTCCTCCCCCAGCTCACATTGCCTGGCCTCTGAGCTGGAGGCCCCCACCTGAGGGCACTGTAGTTGGACCTCTAGCTGAGTCTCAACTATGCTACCAGAGCTCCTAAATTGGTTATTATTACCCCATATATAGATAGGAGCTCTGGTAGCATAGTGCCTAAGGCACTTGACTGCTAACCAGAAGGCTGTGGTTCAAACCCACCAGCCACTTCTTCGGAGGAAGGTTGGGCAATCCTACTTCCGTAGTGATACTGCCTCTGAAACCCAAGGAGGGGTCGCTATGAGTTGGGGCCGACTGGATGGCACATAACAACAACAACAACATATATAGATGGGAAAGCTGAGGTTGACAGCTAGCAGAGGCAGCCTCTCCCTGAGGCTTTCTAAAGGCTGCATTGTTCCAGTTAAGCCTAGAAGGATGGGGTCAAGGAGTGGGTGGACATGGCCTACAGCTATGCTTGAACTTGCTGGGGGCCTCAGTTTTCTTGTCTATAAACTGAGTGCACGTGACTGCACATCCCTGGGTTTGGGCACATTGGAGGACACGGTATCAGTCACCAGTCTCTCCCTCCCACATTAGTCCTCCTGCGGGCTGGGCTGCAGGTGCCTCCTCCCAGGCACTCTCCTGTCACTGTCTTGCTAATTTGGCACTTAGAGATAAGCAGTGTCTACTCCATGAAGAGCATGGAAAATCACAGGGAGGTTGGTAGCCATAGAGTGGGTCTCCAGAGTTGGGAGTGTGACTAGTGGACAGCAGTCCATTGGCAGAGCTGGATACTTTGAGCCCAAGCTGATGGGAGTCCTGGCACGATTTGTCCAGTTTGTGTTTGACTCATGAGGGCCCTGGGTCCTGGTGCATCCCCCATTCTTCCACAGCTCCACATCAGTCTGTTGGAGTGAGTAGGACTGTGCTTGGCCAGGGCAGATCTTGGCCTAGTGAGTGGTTTCTCCACTCTTGGGGCAGGATCACAGCAGGTGAAGAATCTACTCCTGGCTTCCTGCATGCCCATGTGTCACCCCCTTGGAACCAACACTGGGACACAGCCAAACCCTGGAACTCACAAAGTTACATCTCTGTGACAGTGAAATGAATTATCCATCATGTTCTTTTTAACTCTTGGACACACGTATTGCCTTCCTAATTTGTTTGTTTTAGGTGAATAATCAGAGTAACTTGTTTTCTCTGCTATTATGCTAACAAGCAGTGGAGCTAGGGTCTGGGGCATACCCATCAGGCCTAAGGTGCCAGGTTAAGGGCTGAAGTCGCCCCTGGAGGAGGGTGAGTGTGGTGTGTCCTTATGAGCAGTGACAGGCCCATTCCCAAAGCCCGTAGCAGAGTCTAGAGCTACTCAGTCAGGTAGGAGTGGGGAGGCTGTATATGTGTTTGTGTGTGGGTGTGTGTGTGTGTGTGAGAGAGAGAGAGAGAGAGAGGCGAGGGAGAGAGAGAGAGAGAAAGAGAGAGAGAGAGAGAGAACCTGACAGACAGTCAGACAGGCAGAAAAAGAAAAAAATTCTTGGGAAGAACTATACCTTAACCTAAGATTTGATTCTTCTAAAATTTTTTTCTAATATTGAAATATCCTTTTTAGGTGAAATGATGGTGATTATAATAATGTCCTATCTGAGCAAAATAAAAACTTGGTACCTATGTCTGTTCTCCTAATTATTTATTTTTTTACTTATCTGTGAAATCCTAGAACTTGAGACCTATAGGTACATTAGCAGAGAGTCACCTGCCTGGAGGGGAATCAGTGGTGTGCTGGTAAATGATTACAATTCACTGTCCAGAGAGAAAATCTTTTGCCAATTTACATGGTGTAAATAACTCCCACTTTGGCCAATCTCAGGTTCCTCAGATGACTGCACTGAACACAGAGGTGGAAAGAGGTACACATAGTGAACTTTTGCAAGCTGCTGCAAGCTGAGTCCAGCACACCCCTATGTCTACCATGTTCTGGATGGGTGACCTCGGGCTGCTGACTTAAACCCTCTGTGCCTCCGTTTCTTTCCCTGAAAGTTGGGGATGATAATGCTTGCTTCTTTATGAGGATTAAAACAAAAGAGAGTAGGTAACTAGACTTTCTGCAGCCAAGGAGGGTGGATGAACTCCTGAAACTATTGCCCTGAGATAATCTTTAAACCTTAAACCAAATATATCCCCTGAGGTCTTCTTAAAACCGAACAGTAGTTTAGCTTAACTAGTAAAAAAAAAAATGTCTTCCTTGAGCATTTTGCCTTTTAAGAACTATCTGTGTGGGATCAAATTGACAATAGCAACTCGAAAGGCTAGATAAGAACCTTAGGGGGCAGTCAGTTTATGTTAACGGGAGAGAAACAACTCAGAAGAGAAGGGTGAGAATGGTTGCACAACTCAAAGAATGTGATCAACATCACTAAGTTGTACAAGCAGAAACTGTTGAATTGGTGTGTGTTTTGCTCTATATATTCTCAACAACAAAAAAAAAATTTAAAGAAAAAAAAAAGAGAGTAGATGACCAGGTGACACAACACCTTTTACATAGTGAGCACCCAATAAATACTAACCTCAGGAAGGCTTATGAGTGGCATTTTGTTCTCTGGACCAGTGAGTGGCAGAGGTCAGGGCCAGACAGAGGTAATCATGTCCCTGGAGATGAGCTCCTTAAGCCAGGGCTGTTTGTCTGCCACCTGCCTGGCTGGACATAATACTGTGTGCTAGCCCACCCAGCATTAGCCCTCAGTGCTCCATTTCAGGAGCAAAAACAGCTACCTGCCTCACTGTCCACCCACCGCCAAGGCCAAGTGACCAGTGCCTGAGGGACAGGGAACAGGCCAACCAGGCTCTCCCTTCTTTGCTTTGCTTTGCCCTCCCCAGGCTGGTGGCTAAGGCCTGATTGTCCTTCTTAGCCCAGGTGGCAGCCGAGTAGCCACCCCGGCTCAGGGTTAGATTTTTCCCCTATGGTTGAGAGCGGAGGTGGGAATCACTGTGGCTCAGCAACAAGCTGAAGCTAATACCTCTTTCTTTTGATGTTGATTTTTTTTTTTTTTCCCATCACGGTCCTGACATTCAGCTTGGCAAATTGCAATTAGTGATCTGCCTGCCTCCTGCTCCAAGTTCCCATGCCAACCGACCGGGGCACACAATGGCACGAGCCGAGCCCTCAGCCACACCGAGGACGGATGTGGAACAGGGGCTAGGGTAGAGTCTTGAGCTCTTTTGACCCAGTGAACCAGAAGAGAGTCGAGATCTCAAGTAGCACTTGGGGAGGTCACAGGCCCAGGGGGTGTATTGGGCCAGGTGCAATCCCCTGGACTCTGTGGTTCTTGGGGTGCCCCTCCATCAGATGGAGTGACTGGGATCACGTCACCTCTGCTGTGCCCTATGGGCTGTGCTTGCCCTGTGGCTTATCTAAATCTTTGTAATTCTCCTATGGGCCCACTCCAGAGGGGCCTCCTGCAAAATGGGACTGTGTCAGGTGGGCTGGAGAAGTTGAGGTACATTTTCAGCTGTATTAGAGCAGCCCATGGGTCAGGGAGCTATGGTTACAGTAGAAAATGCTTTTAGCCGTGTGGAGAGAGTCTCTGTGACTGGCCCTGTTAGGGATCAGAGAGATCTTGCTCTCCTGATCTGGCACTGACTGAAGGAGTGGGAGGACCCACAGAGGTTTGAACAGATCTGGGTTCTTCTTCAGATACTGTCCCTGTTCATGGGTGTGAGGCTGAGAATACAAGGCCATGTGACCACCTATACGTCCTGGTCACTTACAGCTTTAGGGTCCCGGTGCTGTGACCTTGACCTGCCTATTTTCATGTGTCCTCATAGTACCATAAGAGATGGTCCCAAATTATTCTCATATTCCAGACGAGGAAGCCAAGTCACAGATGGATTAAAACAAGGCCAAAGTGGCACCAGCCTGAGGGAGACCTACTCAGGTCAGTGGCTCACATGAAGGATTTGTGGGGCTTGCCAGGCCCCAGAAAGGGGGGCAAAGTGGTCTGACCCTGTGGGTGGGCAGTTCACAAGGGACATCCGGTGATGAGCCTCACGTAGCATGTTGACAGGGTGCAGAAAGGTGAGGGCCATCCAAGCTGGAAGCTCCCCATGTCCAGTGCTCAGATGAGGGCCAGAGCCGCAGGGACCTAACCCAGATAACACACTGACTTGGTGGTGGCAGCAGAGACTGGTGCTCCCTCCCCTTCACCAGGCCCCACCTGGCCTTGCGGACAGCAGGCTCTAAGTTCCAGCCAGACCCCACCCGGCCCACTCATACCCTCCCTCCTCCCAGTGTCCAGAAGTTCCCATGTTCAGAGCATGACATCAAGGGCTGGCTCTTCACGGTGAAAAATGGTCTCCCTGCAGGCATCTTCAAGCCGCTGAACTCCCTCAATGCATTTAGAGTACGACTCTCTCCCCTCCCTGGCAGTCCGACAGTGCATAAAGGAGAGCCCAGGCCACCAGGTCTGGACTTCAAAGGGAAACCACAGGCGTGCTGTGGGCTTTGTCTCTGCTACTTCCCTAGTGAAAATTGGGCCGTGAGGAATGGCTGCCTCTGGTCACTCCTGAGTGGCCAGGGCTGGGCTGTTTCTGCACCAGGTGGGTTCTCCTGACACCTGTCTCCTCTCTGCATGCAGGATGCAGCATTGGGCCCGGCGCCTGGAGCAAGAGATCGATGGCGTAATGCGGATTTTTGGGGGTGTCCAGCAGCTCCGAGAGGTAAGCCCAGTGCTACTGTATTCTCTTTAAGGATCCTCTTCCAAGTGGGAATTGTCAGGGATGGGGAGTTCAAAAATAAGGAACAAGGAAGATTTGGCATTGTGGAGGCCCCAGTATGAGGACACGGCTGGGCCTGTGGGGGCAGGTGGGGCGATCACCAGGAAAGCAGTGGATCCTTTGGGTCTTGTCTGCTCTTCTGGGGGTCAGCTCTCATGGTGACCCTTGTTTCCGTAAGGTGCTCTTGGAGGTTTTCAGGGTTCCCCAGCTGGGCTCAGGTGAGGGAGGTTTGTGTCTGAGGCAGAGGCTAGGAGAGGTCAGGCTCATGAGGGTTCAGCAGATGTGCGTGGAAGCCAGAGGGACTGTCTACGGAATGAACGAGGCAGCCGGGTCAAACAACCTCAGATAGCAGTGCCACCTGCTCGAGGCGGCTGTGGCTGAGAGACGTGTTGGAAGCCTGGGCTTGGAGAGATGAGGGATCAAGGGGTGGGAGGGGTGATTGATTGGGCACAAGCAACCACATTCATCCTGAGAAATTATGTTAATGTTTGAAATAGTGATGTGAGGAGCAGGCCATCCGTCACCCCCAGAAGGCTGCAAAATGTGTTGCTGTCAGGCCGTGGGCTCCTGAGCTGTCGCTCTTGATGTGAAACACAGAAGCTTGAGAGAGTGGAGCTTCAGAGTGGTGGGGTGGGACTCATTGCTAGG
Source organism: Orycteropus afer afer (assembly GCF_000298275.1). Lineage (NCBI taxonomy): Eukaryota > Metazoa > Chordata > Mammalia > Tubulidentata > Orycteropodidae > Orycteropus > Orycteropus afer. The sequence goes on along the minus strand of NW_006921910.1, from coordinate 882,347 downwards.
TGCATGGGTACTGACCAGAAGTAAGCAAGGAATTAATGGGACTCTCCTGCTGGTGGCCAGCCTGGGAATCACAGAGTAACTAAAGTCGCCGATGGTAGTTTGGCAGAGTTTAGGCCTAGGCTCACTGATTAGATGCTCTGCTGTGTTCTTGTCAGAGCTCTTGGTCTGGGCTGGTCAGCAGATGTGACTTCCGTGGGGCAAGGACCATGAGGTCTTGTCTTCTGTCTATTCCTTATGCCTAACTCACAGCAGGTGCTGCAGTGAGTGTGTTGACATTGATTGTGAATGTAGAGCCTTGGGCGCAGGATGGGGCTGATCAGGGTGACTAGTGAGGCAGTAACATGGAGGGGGTCTAGGTCCAGAGGTCTCCAAACTGGTGAGAGAGGTGCCTTTTTTGTTCATGCTGCAAGGGCTGGTGCCAGTCTGAGCCACCAGCTTCCTGGCTGTCCTCCCTCAAGAGGCCCAGCCTCTCTCAACCTCCCTTTCCTGGTTGCTGGCCTTGACTCACAGTAGTCCCTATCTTACTCTCTTCCTGTGAACTCTTCAGTGACTCAGAGATGCCCCTGGAGGCCAGTGGAGCTTTCCAGAGAAAGCAGTGTAGGAAAAACTATTCCAGAATGGGAGTCAGTTTAAGCTCAGGAATAGCACTGGTCACTAACCAGGTTCTAGGTGGGCACTGCTAGGTGCAGCCGTGTAGGTTAATGAAGAAAAGTTATTTCCCAGAAGATGCATTATGTGCCTTTCCAAGTTTTGTATGAGGACATACAATGTACCCCATGTAAGGAGTTAGCCATGCACCTTGAGTCAAGAATCCTCCACACTTTGAACACTCAGCTTGAGGATATTGTTCATTTTATACTCATGGGCCACTCAGACTCTGATAATTTGCCAACAAGAAAATTATGTTCAGACTTGCTGCCTGAGACTTAGCTCTGTCTGAACCCTTGAGCTTCCTGGGTGATGAGGACCAGAGATGGAATCCCAGCTTGGTATGTTCACTCTCTGCCCCTGCGCAAGTCGTGGACCTTCTCTGACCCTCGTTCTTGGTCGATGGCATGGCTGGGAAGTCTAGCTGGAGGATGAGGTGGTGAGAACAGCATGTGGAAAGGGTGCAGTTCAGGCTAACACGAGTTCATCCCCTTTTTCAGAAACCAGATTTGAATTTCCCTTGATGATTGTTTTTATTCCCAGAATGTGTGCTCTTTCTTCCTGATGGGACTTGAGTGATTCCAGGCATTTGCACCAATGAGCACATCTTCCCCCCACCCCTACTTGCCCAGCGGTAACCAAGGTCACACAGCTAGCCTGTGATAGAGGTGGGCTTGGACCTGGGGCTCTGACTCCTGTTCTAGGGGGCTGCTCCTCCTGTGGTTGTGCTTCCCTCCTGGAAGGGTGGACAGGATGAGCCAAGGGCAGGGAAGAGCCTGCCAGGGCAGGGCCATGGTTGGTGTGGCCAGTGCAACAGGCAGAGAAGTGCTGACCTGGCGTTTCTGGCTCCTCCTGGCAGCCCCTCTGCCTGCCAATGGCTGCCAGCTCTCCAGCGGCTGTGTCCTGCTCCAGTTTTTTCTCACCTGCTTCCTCAGCCTCTTACTTCCCGCTGACAGCTCTGGGACTGCTTCTTGGCATGGGAGACTCTGGCACAGGGCACTCTGGGCAGGGGGAAGGGAAGATGGGAGGTTCTAGAGAAAGAGGGCAATCCCATGGGAGCAGGCAGGAGCCAATTGGTCATTTCTCCAACCCCAAAACCCTCCCTAGACCTCGCCTGAGCCACGACCACTTTCCTTCCAATGAGTGTGGGAGGACTCATGTGCCCAGCCCATGCCCCACTGTGATCACTCAGGAGGATGCTTGGAGCAGAGGCCTGACCCAGCTGTGGATGCTCCTATGGACCCTGACACCAGCTTCCTAAAGCTGACAGCCTTGGCCCCACTGGGACTGCCCCTCCCCAGGCCTCCCTGAGCTGGTTCTGAGCTGTGCCCTGAACACTTGCATCTGGGGTGGTCCTGGCATCTGGCCCCACTTGGCCTTCTTTCCCTCCAGGACTGCCTGCCACTGTCCTGGGGGCTGCCCCACCTCCAGAAGTCAGAAGCCATAAGGGCTGACAGCTGCAAAAGTGTAGAAACTGCAGACAGTGGCTTTTGGGTGTGTTTTCATTGGCTTGGCACTTTCCTCCTCTTGACCTCACCACAACCCCATGGGACATGACTGAGTGCAGACTGTGGTCCATTTTACAGGTTGGAAATGGTGACACATCTGGGGAGGGGCTGTCTGCAAAGACCCCATTAGATTTTCTCATCTGTCCCCAGGGCCAGTGCGTAGTAGGAGATCATGTGTCATCCCCTCCCCCATGCTTAGCCAGATACCTCCTGAGGCACACCTTCCCGGGTACCTAGCTTCCCCCAGCCACAGGCAACTCCTGCCCCAAACAAGCCAGGAAGGTGTGGACTTGGCACAGCCTGCCCCATCCGGACCCCCTGGGGGCTGAGTGATGTCTCCTGAGCCCATTCTCCACCCTTCCCCATCAGCACCATATTGTCCCCCTCCCGGGGGAGGAGCAGAGAGCATATGCTTGGGCTCTGAGCTCATTTACATAATGAGACTGATCAGGATGAATAATTCATCAGGTGCCTAGGGGTACGAGGGAGTGGATGTGGAGATGACAGGTCTCCCCAATCTGAAGCCCAGGTCACTTTGATGGGTATAGCCAGGGACCTGGCTGGGTCCCCAGGGTACAAGGGGGACAGCTCTGGGGTCCTTGCATGAAAGCAAGCCATGAGACTTTGTGGTCAGACATAAAGAAGAACCAGTGGCTTATGAGGTGCACCAGCCCTGGGATGGGTTCCTGACACCATCTTTTGAGGGTCTCTGTAAAAGGAAGTGAGAAATCCACTGCCTGGGGTTAAGGTTGGGGGTAAGGGCAGAGCTGGGTTGGGAGCAGGGTCCTAAGACGGCTACTTCTGGGGACTCCAGTACACTTTCTGAGGAGGTGTTTGAGAGGTGGGGTTTGGGAGGGTGTGTCCAGGCAGAGAAGCAGGCCTGGGGCCTGCCTGGAGGAGCCACCTAGGGAAGCTTTTCCCCCAGGCTAGAGAGTTGGCCCTCAGGACTTCAAATCCAGATCCCTCCCCACTGCTTTTCCGGACAGTCACGCTAATTCAGGCCAAAGAGAATGGATGGCATTTCTGAACCAGTGATGATGCCAAAGTCCCACCTTGTCTAGTCTGCTATGTACTCTGTCTGTTCAGTCCTCCCTAGGAATGTGTAATTAATACATGGAGAGTGCCACATCTGGAGCTGGGATCCTGGCGTGGATTAAAGTCTGGTCATGATAGGGCCCCTTTCCTGTGGGGTTCAGGGAGGCAGGGACAGGGCCCCTCTGCAGGTGCCTTTGAGACATGCTCCTCCCATTCTTCCCCCCTTGCAATGTCAACTCCCCAAACACAAGCATGCTCACACGTTGGCTCCAAGAGTGCTGCCAGAGGCCATGTCTGCACCTCTTTGGGGAGAGGGCTCCCTGAGAAGCTGGCATCCCAAGTAGAGTCAGCAATGTCCAAGAGTGCCAGCAAACCTAGAGGGGCTGGGGCAGAAGAGGTAGAAGGAAGCTGGGATTGAGGAGGTGCCAAGGGGCAAAAGCACCCCGGGGAGGGCCAGGCAAGGTGGGTGAAAGCTGTTGTGACCCCTAGATCCTATATTTGCTCCTTCCATCGGAGCACTATGGTTATATACACGCTGAGAGTCAGGCTTGTAGATCCATGGCCAGGTGGACCCCCACTCACACATGGGCTGTTGCAGCTGAAGCATTCAGTCAGGAGTGTGGTTATGAGGGAGTCCTGCTCAATCCACCACAGCCCTGCCCCAGAGCTCCTGCAGCCCCCACACAGCCCCCATAGTGCTCATTGTGCAGCCTGCAGCCTGCCATCCAGCCACCTCCCATGAGACCCAGCGTGCCCTCCCCTCTCCTGGAGTAAATGATCAGGATGTGGGGCACGTCGGGGTGGGGGCGGTGGGGGGGCACGGGTGTGCAATACACTGCTGGGTAGGAATTGCTGCCGCTCGCCTCCCTAAAAACCCACATATATTATTCTTTAATGGAAAGTTAATTGTCTTATTATTCCCTCCATATGGTCCTCTTGCTCGGCACCCAGCGGGGATGCGCGGGGATGGGGGGCGGGGCACTCCTGAGAGGGTGTCTGAAATGCAGTGAGGCCGTTGCTTGAGCATAATGGTGTACATAGAGGCGGGTGCTTGGGAGCCTGGTCGAAGCCTGCCTGGGCCCCTCCTTTGTTCCCAGTCCAACGTGCTCCCCAGGACCTGCCATGGGAGTGGCCTCTTCTGGCATCCCTCCACTGTGAGTTCTGGGAACCCTCTTTCTGAACGCTGTACAGAGAGACATAGGGTTGGAGGGAGTGGGGTATTGCCCTTCTGCTTCCCCCTACACACATACCCCATTGTTGCCTGCAGGAGAAAATTCCATTTTTGAGAAGCTTTTCAAAAGCCATTTCATCTGTGGCAGGAGCTGCCTCCTGAGGGCCAGCTGGCTGGCTTGGATCTCCCACACCCCTTCCACACACACCCCCATACACCAGAGGTGGGTCCAGGGGGCCAAGGGGTGTTGCCCTGGTATCCTTGCCCTAGGGATGCTGGCTCATGCTGATCACACCTTCCACGGGCACCAACTACCTGAGACGCCCCCACCCTGACAGCTCCTCAGACTGATACCAGTGTTCTACTCAACCAGCTGCTCCTTCCCCCTTCCTGCTCCCCAGGAGTGTGGGGTACTGGGTCAGAACAGCCTTTGGGAAGGAGGGGATCTGGCATGAGCTGGTGGTTGCACCTATGGGTAATTCATAGCCCCCCAGTCCTGTGGCCTTGTCAGGAGATGGCTAGGAGTCTTCTGAGATTCTGAGATAATCCCAGCAGGGAGTTATCATCACCTAGCTCCCAGTGGAGGCCATGGGTGTTGAAGGGACAGGCCTAGGGGAGAGACATTTCTGGGTGGGATCACTGGACGCAGTGGCTGGTGGTGCAGGAATGGTGGGTAGAGGGGTTATCAGCTTGTAGCTGGGGCTACGAGGTGACCGTGAGGCCATGTCACAGCATCCTCCATTTGTATAACATCCAAGGGGAGTTCCCTGTCTATGGGGGAACTTCTTAGCGGGGAGAGAAGAGGCATTTGACATACAATTGTATCTTCTGTAGGTGGGAGACTTACTTGAGGTCTCACAGTGGGTAAGTGGCAGAGCTAGGATTTGAACCTACAGCCTGTGCCATGAGCAGCAGCTGAATAGTGGGTGGTGGTGAAAAGAGTAAGTGGCAAGAATAGCAGGGCTGGCTTTTGGATGCTGTGGAACCTGGAGGGTATTGCCCTGCCTCTCTCAGCCTCAGTTCTGCTGTCTATGAAATGGGTATACAAGCAGTCTTATCCTCCTGGAGAGTATCTTAGTTTTCTAGTGCTGCTATAACAAAAATACTATAAGTGGGTGGCTTTAACAAACAAATTTATTCTCTCACAGTGTAGGAGGCTAGAAATCCAAATTCAGGGTGTCAGCTCTAGGGGAAGGCTTTCTCTCTGTAGCTTTCGGTGAAGGTCTTTGTCTCCTTTTGACATCTGTGGGGCTGACATCTGTTGGAGATATCATGTGTCTTGGCATCAGTCTTCCCCTGGGTCTAGGAAATTCTCAGTACAGGGATCCCAGGTCCAAAGGATGTGCTCCTTTCCTGGCTGGGTGGTAGTGAGGTCCCACTCTCTGCCTGCTTCTTACTTCTTCTGTCTCTTGTAAGATAAAAGGTATAACTCAAGAGTAAGGGTATGACTGAGTCATACCCCCTTGTAAGGCAGTGACTCAAGATATACAGCATACCAAAGCTGCCTCATTAACGTTTAGAGGTTAGGGTTTACAACACATCACAAAATGGAGGATAATTACATGAGATCACAAAATGGAGGACAGCCACACAATACTGGGAGTCATGACCTAGCCAAGTTGACACATTTTGGGGGGCTATCATTCAGTCCATGACAGAGAGACATGAGGATCTTGGGAGCAGGGATGAGGAAGGCCTGTAGGCAGAGCCCATAGATATAGGAGTACCTTTGTGTTCCTCACCACCAGTTGTCTGTCCTACCAGGAAATGGGCACAGTTTTGGAGAGTTCAGCTACCCAAGGTGCCTACTTTACCCAGCTCAGCCCAGGAGCTTGAGACTCAGCTCCTCCCTGCTGACCATGAGATTTTTTGGGAGATCTGACCAGGAGAGAAACAAGGGCCACCAGGTGGGAGCAAGACTTGTAGATACAAGATTTTGTGGACCAGAGAAGGGTGCATGACCTCTTGGGCTGACAAGCTAGGGAGCCAGCTGCAGAGGCAGCCGTGGGAAGAGATACGTGGAAGTGAAGAGGAGGACCATACAGCCCAGAAGAGGCCCATGAGCCCATTTCTCAAATCAGTCAATGAATCAGAAGAAGCTTGTCTCCCAGGCCCTGTGCACACAGGGAAGGGAAGAGGGGCTTGGATGGGAGTGGGGTAGGAAACAGTATGACGCTATCAAATTCTGGCTAACCCCTGGTATTGGAACAGGGAATGGGAAGATAAGTGGGTCAGAAAATAGAATGGCCGAGGACATGACTGAGGATCACGGGTTCTTCCTGAGGGGGCAGCTCCGGGAACTCCTGGAAGGTTCTCTGCCTGGGGTGGAGAGTCCTTCAGTTTAAGGGAGAGACATTCTCTGAAGTGGATGGATGCTCCTCACTCCTTCCACCTTGGGAATCCGGGAGATTTTTCTGTCAAGCTTTTCTAAAGCAGAACCCCTTGCATGGGCAGGGTATTCTAATGTACACACTGGCACCTCCTCTGGGGTCCTCACAGAGGCTAGCCTTGCAACAGGACAGCTGGGAGTCCACTCAGACAGGTACACAGTTCTTGTGGCTTGTTGAGAAGTGACCAGACTCTGCTCCCCTCCCCCATCCATCTCTGGAGAGCCGGAGAGCGATGGGGCTGCCATGTCCAGATGATCAAGGGGAGGGGAGGGAGAATGGGGGAGGAGTGTGTCATAGATTTCCATGCTGGGCCCTTGGGGACAGCTGACCTAAGCTGAATACCTCCCCAGCCCCCCACCCCCATCCACTGCTGGATTGGTGGTGGCCACGGGGACACTTGCCTGAGATTCATGGAGCCCCAAGCACTTGGTAGAGGCAGAGAAGTAATTGGTTTTGACAAACCACAGCCGGCCCAGGGCAGCCTGAGCAACATTTACAACGACCAGGCAGGAACCGGAGCTCAGCAGGCCTTACTCCACCCTCTCTAAGCATGGCTCCCCTCTCCTTGTGAGTAGAATTTAGTGTTTGGAGAAAATTACAACACCATAAACCTTCAATATTTCTGTACCTCTCTCCCAGCCCTGAGACAAGGGAGTGGATCCTGGGCAAACCCCTCAGGCTCCTTCCTTATCCATCCCAAGTAGCTGACCCTCAGAGCTTGAGTCCTTCTGCCAGGAGTAGTAGAAGGGAGGGACTGGGCCCCCACCCAAGAGGATGCACAGTCTTGCTGGAAAAGCAGGGCTGTGAACACACACACAGGTGCACATGTATACATGCACAGTGCACATGTAACACACAGGCAGGTACACGCATGTACACGTATGACTGCAGTGCACACACATGCACATATGTGCCCATAAGGCTTGCACAGAGCAGGTGCTCAGCTAGTAACTTTTCAATGGCTGGATAAGGGAAGGACAGACACCTAATGACTGAGAAGGGAGAGATCAGGGCTCTGACTCTGTCCTACAGAACTCTAGGAACCATCTATCCCTGCATGGAGAAACCAAGACCCAGTGCCTCACGGCAGAGCCTTGGTCCCAACTAGAAGGCCTGGGAGAGAGGTAGGCTTTCGTGGGATCTGCCAGGCCTCAGCTACATGCAAGATGGGCCCTTGATTGCTCTTTGTTAGAGAGTAGAGGTCCCTGGAGAAGAGCTGACTGCATGAAATGTGCTGGTTACCCAGACACATCTGGAGCCTGGAGAAGCTGGACTGCTCTTGGAGGGACTTGAAGCTCTGGCCAAGGTGTGTGGCTCTGGGCAGGGGTAGCGGTGAGCCTCCCACAGTCCACCTGCCACTCTCCTCATCCACCTCGACACCCACCCCCAAACAATCCACATTCCCCTAACCCCCCCACTCCCCACCCCAGGCCTTTCCCCAGCTTTAAACCCAGCCTACAGTTCCTCTCCTCCAAGAAGCCCTCCAGAGCAACACTGAGGCCAGTAAGATGTCCCCTACTTCTTCTGCCTCTGTATCCCTGGGGTACACATAGAAGTGGGGTCTAGGGGACCTCTGGTAGGCCTGGTCCCATCTCATCATATGGTGTGGGAGACTATGGCTAGAAGAGCAGAGTCATGTCTAGGTCTCCGAGAGTCCACCTGACCATGGACAGTCAGGCCTGGAAGACAACTGGTCCCTGGTGATCCTTGGTCCCCTTTTCCTTGGCTCGCTGGATGACACAGTCCCTGACCTGCTGAGCCTTGTGTGAGGTGGAATGTGGGCCAATCATAGTGTGTGTGTGAAACAGAGTGTGTGAGATGCATGATGCTTCGCATTGGAGGGTGAGTGGGGGTGAGTATGCATGTGTGTGCATGTAGAAGAGAATCTGTGAGCCTTGTTCTTGTGTGCATGTTGCAAGTGGGAGTGTAAACAAGTGAGTGTTTGTATCTTTGAAAGGGAGCATTTGAGCTTGCATGCATGCTTTATGGGGGGATGTGACCAGGCACACACATGCAGGTGTGTGTGGATGAGAACATGATACTGTATGCAAGCAGCCTATATGTGAGAACATGACTAAGTGCACATGTGTGTGTGTGTGTGTGTGTGTGTGGTTGAGAGTGCATAGCTCTGCATGCTACATGTAGAGGGGTGAGCAGACGTGCGTATGGGATAGGCTGAGACGGGGAGGAGGCAGGTGCTAAGAGCTCTGTGTCACCCAGAGCAGGTGAGAACTGCTTAACTGAGTAATTAGCAAAGCTGAGAAGTTTTGGTTGTGGGTAAGGAGCTCATATTCACACACGCCTGTGTCCCCGTGCGTGGTGAGCACCCGTCCAAGTCACTCTGCCTGACACTGTGCTCAGCCGTGGACTGGGGAGAATAAGTGGGACCACCAGTCGGTTGTGGATCTGTGTCCTTCTACACCTGTGTGTCTATGCCTTGGGACAGGGGGGACTTCACTGTGGAGAACATCAGCTTTGTGCGGGGCAATACCCAACCCAGTGCTCACTGAGGCTTGGAATCGAGGCCACCTGGGACCTTGTCCCTATTTCACAGATGAAGGAGCTGTGGCTGGTTGGGGGACACTGTGCAGGAGCCTCTCTTCCAGGTCCTTGGGCCTCCTGGTAAGGGGGGCATCCTCCAGAGTTTGTAGGCAGTCAGGATTGCCTGGGTTCTGGGAATAGTCTGGGCGTCCACGGGGTTAGAGCAGCACTGGAGTCCACAGAAAGAGCTTTCTACTGCACAGGAGAGGCCACCCCCATTTACACAACCCCCAGGTGCCTCATCACCAGGACAGAAAAAGCCAGTTTCCTCCTTATGCCCTGCAGGCAGTCTCTGTCTCCTCAGAAGCCTGCTCCACACTTCCTCTCTCCTATCCCTAGAAAATGTGGGCTTCCACAACACACCCCCCAGCCCCTAGCCCCACGTGCCCCTCCATTAGCAGGAATCACATTGTAATTATAGCTGCTCTGTGTCCTCCGTCCGTGCAGCTCCTGGGGTATTGATGGGATCTGTTAGGCTTGTCCTTGAATCCCAGGGTTTGAGCTTGATGCAGGCATACCCCTCAGGCTCTGTCACTGCACTGCCTTGTACAGGGAGACCCGGAAGCTGGGTAAAGTGGCAGCCACTTGCCTCTAGATCAGATGTTGACTGAGGAGTCTTCATTATACTCCATCTACAAGCGTGGAATAAATTGGTATGCAGTGAATTTATTCTTTTTAAAGAGAGACTTTCACACTGGGGAAAACTTTTTAAAAAGAACATTTATATAAAAGGCAATTACCGTACCAGTAATTTTTATGTATTCTCCCCCCTTCCATCGCTGGCTTTGTGCTAGAACGTGACCACCTCCTGGGCAGCTGCGGCCGGCTCTGCGACCTCGAAGCTATAGAAGCTGTAGCCTCCTGCCTGCTCGCTCAAGCAGCCTCCTCCTCCGGGAAGGATTGGGATGCAGGCCCAGGGCCCAGCAGGGGTGTGGGCTTGGGGAGCATGGCTGGGTGGATTTATGTTCAAAACTCAAGCGGTTTGGAAATTTCCTCCCAAATGTGTCTCTGTCTCCAGGTTGTTCCATTCCCAGGCTGACGTGGCTTTTCTGGGCCCCTCTTGGCAGTGGCCGAGCACTTAAAGACACCTGCTTCCTGGCAGCCTCATGGCTCAGTTCGATGAGGAAGGAAGTGGTAGTGTGGGAGCAGGTATTTTCCCTCCCAAGGAGCCACTAACGGGTACCCTGCTTCCCCAGCCATTATCGCTCTCACATTCGATGCATTATGTAAATTGTCTCCGTTGCTAAGTGGTTGAGGAACCACTCGGGGGAATGGAGGAAGCAGGGTCTAGAGCCTTCCAGGGGAAGGCAGGAGGAGTCTGAGCCTTAAAAATCCCCCTCTCCGAGGAGAAACTATCAGCATCCCCTCTCAGACTAGGACCAGTGGCTTGGACACTATCTTCCCCTCAGACTACAGTTTTATGAGGGCAGTGGCTACACCCCCACAGCAGACTGGGGCTCCCAGGGGGCCAGGTGGGTTCCCTTATTGGGTGGGGCTGTCAGATTGGCACTTTGCCTCCCACCTCAGACTGGCTCTCAGGGTAGGATGCATGTCCCCTACTGCCCCAGGAGACTTGCTTCTCACCTCTGCACACCTTTCATCAGCAGCTAGGCAATTGGGCCCTCCAGGAATGTGCACATGTGCCATGGAGTCTCCTTAGGATCCTTTGGAGGATCTGGGAAAGCTCCTCTCCAGCCATAGACCCTGCAGAGCCCCAGTAAACTGGGGCTCCTCACCCCCAGTGGACACTTAGTGAGCTCAGGGTATGGAAGAGTGAATTTTAGGGCAGGCTCACATCCTAAGACACCAGTAGGTTCTTGGATCCCTGCTGAAGCCAAGGTTCTTGGGTCTCAGTGTAGCACAGGAAAACATGAAGGTTTCTGGACTTAGCCAAGGCCTAGGTGACAGAGGCAGCTCTCCTGGGGTGCCCACCTGGCTCACTGTCTGCCCTTTTGAGACACATGACCTGGCAGGGAACCAACCTACCCAGGGGTCTGAGTTCATCGTCTCACTCTCTGAGGTGCTGAGGGCTCTGGGCTTTTTCCAGACTGCCCTGGACTCTTCTCATCTGAGCTTATATTTTGCATGGGGCCCACCAATGCCAAACACACTTGTCCTCTCTTCCTGGGACTCAGGAGCTCCCTCACACCCCACCCTGTTGTGCCACCAGGACAGGGTGTCTGTCCAGTACAAGGAGGTGCCACTGGGTGGAGGGGTCACCATTTGTGCATTTCCTGGTAATGACACCAGGAATTTCAGTTTCCAGAGAGGGTGTGAAAATTGGCAAAAACACTCACAGCCCATCTGGTCCCAATTCTGGGATAACCCACCCACCCCACCTGCACATGGCCACCTGTGGGCCTAAGTAAAATGGGCCACCTGACCCTGTCATAGGTTTAACCAGAGGTTGGTGCAAGGACGTGTTTCCATGGCCCACGGAGACATTATGAAAGACTTGGAGCATCTTCATTCCCACCTGGCATTGTTCCCTGCTGCCCTTGGGAGGGGCTTCATTATGACTCAGGCTGCTGTGGGCTGCTGTCCCTCAACTTGCTTTCAGGTGACTCTCAACCCTTGGGAAATGTAGAAGTAGCGGGCTAGAGGTCACCCAGCCCAGGTAATTCAGTGTTTTGGTTTAAGGAGCCTGGTCTCTGTACTCAGCTGATCAGGTGTCTGAAACTGTAAATGATCTTCCTTTGCAGTAAGAGTAAACAGAGGTGGTTGGTGGTGTTCACACAGTGTAATGTCAGTTGCTACAATTTGGCAGTCCGTGTCCCGAGGCCAGAGGCTGGAGTCAAAACGTTCAGTCCTCTGTCCCTGACTCTTTTGTCTATCTACGTTATTCTCCCCCTCCCTCCCTCCCTCCCTCTCCCTTTTTTTTCTTTTTCTTACATTTCTAGATGGATTTTTAAATTTAGGATTTCTAATCAACGTTACACATGCACGTGGTTTAAGAGTCATTGTTCTACCAGGCATGTTGTGTTAGGAGCTCAGCAGCCCCCTCTACTCCATTTCCGACTCCCCAGAGGCTGTCACTTTCTAATCTCTGAGCTCCATATCTCTAAATGACGTACTTATGTCGCTACTTCATGATTGTTCAGTTTTAGGCATTATCCATGGACATCCCACTGTGGCAAAGGAGAATTTAGCACCTTCACCTCCTCCTCTTACACACAATCCTATCCCTCGTCCTCCCAAATCGTCACACTGTGATATAGTTACATCCAGACATCATGTCCTGACCAGGCAAATGCTATTCAGAGCTGTGCCTCATAGTATATGTGGTTACTCTTCTTCTGGGCATAATGTGTGTGTCTGTGTGTGTGTTTTGTAGTTAATAACTGTCTTGTTTTTGTTTGTTCATTTGCTGAGTTTTCTGTGAGCTTTTATTGCTTCTGCTCCAAACTCCGTACCATTTGTTTGGCCCTCCTCTCATATATTCAGATGCATCCGGTGTTCTGTCAAGTTCACTGTTCAAGGGAGTCTTGCCCAATGTGCTCCTGCATAGACAGGCTGCTCTCCCAGACTGTGGCCCGGTGTGTCCCTGGGATGTGCCCTTTCTGGACTGGCATCCCCTCTTTCCTGAGTCCCAAGGCATCCTCTTCCTCTGTTTCTAGATTTTCCCTTCATTTTGGTAGAGCATATTCTCAGTTGCTTCATGAGGAAAGATATATAGGAGCCAGATTTTGAGACTTTTGTGTCTTTGAAAGCCTTCCTTCTCTCCTACACTTGACAGAGAGCTTAGGTGGGCTTGGAAGTCCAGGCTGGAAACCCATTTGCCTCAGAATTCTAGGACAGCATCCCATTTCCTTCCAGTTTCCAGAGTTGCAGTGGAGAAATCCAGAATCATTCAGATTCCTGATTCATTGCACATGACCTGATTACCTCCAGAAATGTGTCAATTGTTTTCCTATCCCCAATGTTGAGAAATTCTACACCCATATGCCTTAAAAAAAAAAAAAAAAAAAAAGCCATCCAGTGGCACTGACTCATAGTGACCTATAGGTGACAGTAGAATTGTCCACAGGGTTTCCAAGGTTGTGTATCTTTACAGAAGCAGGCTGCCACATCTTTCTCCTGCAGAGTGGCTGGGGCTCTTTACAATAAGCCCTAATGGGGCTTATTTTCATCCCTTAGGCTTACTATTCACACTCACTTACTCACTGCAGTAGGTGATTTCAAACTACATGCTTATGTTCTTCACTTCTGAAACATTTTCTTGAATTATTTCTTTAACTATTTCTTCCCTTCTCTTTTTTCCGTTCTCTTTCTGGCTCCCTTAAATTCAAATCCTTTTCCTTTTTCTCTTCAATTTTCCTTTTCTATGTCTTTTTGTTGGAAGATTTCTCAACTTTATCTTCTAACATTTCTATCAAGTTTTACATTTTGTTACCATATTTTTAATGTCCAGCATCTCTTTTGGTTCTTTTTAAAAATAAATCTTATTATTGTTATTTACACGAGCTTTGGTAGTGTAGTGTCTAGGGTATCTGACTGCTAACCAGAAGGCTGGCAGTTCAAACCCACCAGCCACTTCTCGGAAGAAAGGTTGGACAATCTACTTCCATAGTGATACCACCTCAGAGACCCAAGGAGGGGTCACTATGAGTCGGCACCTAACAACAACAACAACATTGTTATTTACAATCATAACATCTTATTATGATTGCCATTCTGTCTATTAGCTCTCTGAGGAAATTGTTGTAGCTTTTTTTTTTTTAAATTAACTTTAGTACTGAAAATTTCCAGGAGCTTTAGTGGCGTAGTGCCTAAGGCACTTGACTGCTAACCAGAAGGCTGGCGGTTCAAACCCACCAGCCACTCCTTGGAAGGAAGATGGGGCAATTTACTTCCGTAGTGATACTGCCTCGGAAACCCAAGGAGGGGTCGCTATGAGTCGTGTTCGACTCGACAGCACGTAACAACAACAACAACAACAGAAAATTTCCTAATATTTCCCCAACTTCTAATGTTAACATCTTGAATAACCATAGTACAAATTACAAAACTAAGAAATTAACATTGGTGCAATACTATCAGCCACACTGAAGACTTTGTTTGGATTTCAACAGCTTTTGCTTTAAAGTCCTTTTTCTGTTCCAAGATCCAATCCAGAATCTCACATTGCATTTCGTTGTCATGCCTCCTTTATGTCCTTTTATCTGTGACAGTTTCTAGGTCTTTCCTGACCTTGACACTTTTTTAAAATTGCTGTTATTGTTGTTATGGACTGCCGAGTTGGTCTCGACTTGTAGAAACCCACACACAACAGAACAGAACACTGCCTGGTCCTGTGCCATCCTCACAGTTATATTTGAGCCCACTGTTGCCCCCAGTGTGTCACTCCATCTCATTTGAGGGTCTTCCTCTTTTTTACTGACCCTCTACTTTACCAAGCATGATGTCCTTCTCCAGGGAATGGTTCCTCCTGATAACATGTCCAGAGTATGTGACACAAAGTCTCACCATCCTCACTTCTAAGGAGCATTCTGGCTGTACTCTTTCCAAGACAGATCTGTTTGTTCTGGCATTCCATGGTATAGTCAGTATTCTTTGCCACTTATTTTGTTGAATGTTCCTCAACTTGGGTTTGTCTGATGTTTTTTTATGATCAGATTAAGGTTATACTTTTTTTTTTTTTTAGGAAGAACAACATAGACATGATGTGTCCTTCTCAGTGTGTCCTTTCAGGGGGTACGTGATGGCCATATGTCTTCTTATTGGTGATGTTAACCTTGATCACTTGGGTAAGGTGGTGTCTACTGGGTTCCTCCACTGTAAAGTTAGGCTTTTCTGTTTGTAATTAGTAAATTTCTTGGGGGAGATACTTTGAGGCTACGCAGATATCCTGCTTCTCCTCACACTTCTGCCCATTAATTATAGCTTCTATCCATGGCTTTTGCCTGCAGCGGTTATTACTGTGGTGTTCTAACAATGCTTTTCTATTTCTCTCATTCCTTCTACATTTATTAACTGGAATTCTTCTGTAAGAAAGAGCTGTCCCTTCTCCCGCATTTATTTATTATTTTGTTTATATAGGTGTGGACTCATAGATATGTGTTTTATTCCGTGGGTTATACTCCAGTATTATCGTTATTTATTTTGTTGTTCAAATTGTTTCACCGTTGGCCATTAGGAGCTCTTTCAGGTTGGCTCCTGTGCCCTTCTGACACCCCCCACCCTTTTGAGCACTTTCTTACTTTCCATTACTACAAGATGCTCCAAACTCATCTTGTATTTTCCCTCTCCCAGCCCTGGAATCAGCCACTTCTCCAAGGAGTTATGTCTCCATTTATTGGAGAACGCTATTTTGAAATCAAGATCTGGGTGCTGAGTGTGTTTATTGTCGTGGGACTGTCACTGCTTCTAGACTCTCTCACAAACAGAGCTGGGAAATATATGTATGCATTAACCGGAAGGATTGCATTTTACTTGAATCCACAGTCAACACCCATGCAAGCAGCAGTCAAGAAATCAAACAACATGTTGCATTGGGCAAATCTGCTGCAAAAGACCTCTTTAAAGTGTTAAAAAGCAAAGATGTCCCTTTGAGGACTAAGGTGGACCTGACCCAAGCTATGGTATTTTCAGTTGCCTCATAGTCATGCGAAAGCTGGACAATGACTGAGAAAGACCTAAGAAGAATTAATGCCTTTGAATTATGCTGTTGGCAAAGAATATTGACTATACCACAAACTGCCAGAAGAATGAACAAATCTATCTTGGAAGAAGTGAACCAGAATGTTCCTTAGAAGTGAGTATGGAAAGACTTCATCTCATGTACTTTGGATATTTGTCAGGAGGAACTAGTCCCTGGAGAACGACATCATGCTTGGTAAAGTAGAGGGTCAGCAGAAAAAAGGAAGACCCTCAATGAGATGGATTGACAAAGTGGCTGCCACAATGGGCTTAAACATAGCAACAATAGTGAGGATGGTGCAGGACCAGGCAGTGTTTCCTTCTGTTGTACACATGGTCACCATGAGTCAGAACCAACTGGATGGCACCTAACACCTCCACTACCTAACAACAACATACTAACCCATGTATACACATGTATCTGTAATTATTCTGTGTCTGTCCATCTGTGTATACATTTAAAATCATAAATCCATACTTATTCCTCCAGCTGCAATCCATCCCAACATTCTGTCTAACCCATTGACATCAAGTTGATTCTCACTCATAGAGATCCTGTAGGACAGAGTAGTACTGCTCCATAGGGTTTCCAAGGCTGTAATCTTTATAGAAGCAGACTGCCTCATCTTTATCCTATGGAGGAGCTGGTGGGTCTGAACCACCAACCTTTCAGGTAGTAGCCAAACACTTAACCACTGCACCACCAGAACGCTTTTAACATTCTATGTAGTATCTACAATTTATAGCATTTTTACCATTTTCTTCTCCCTGTGTTTCCCAATTCACTTCAAGTTCCATTTTATTTGTTTTGATCTCTGACTCCTATGTGCCTGTCTTCTTGCAGTGTTTGGGGTTCTCTGTGGTCTGTTAATATTTAAGCAAAAAAAGATGTGATATGAGTTGAAGAACAGGACTGACGTGTGTTAACCCAACACCACAGAAGAGTGGAGCACTAAAGAGTGGGGGAAGTGGGGCTTGTGGACCAGGAAGCTCATTGTAGATGATCTGGTCAAGTCACCCTTTTGGGCTTCAAGTTCCCTAGAGAAGATTTTCCTAATCTTCCATTTGGGGATTCAGGGCTGAGCCTTTGGGATCCTCTGGCATAAACCCACGGCTGAAAGAGGTGAGTCTTCCAGGGAATGCTAAGTCAGTCACCCACCATCCGTTTTCCAGCTTTCCACATGTTGTTGCTGGTGCCTTCTCTGCATTTCCCTTGTCCTCATGTTTTGAATAGTTATTTCATGTAGTTTCAATGAAGAGTGAAAGTTCAATCCACCAGGCACCACTGCTTTTATTTCTCTGTAGCACTGGTCCAGCCAGGGAATGGATGAAAAGAGGTACGCTGGCTGAGGAGGGTAGGGACTCCTGACCTCCTCACCACCTCTGACCTTCCACATGAGCCCAGGGCCTTCTGCCTGCTGCACAGGGCTCTAAGGAACATAGTTTGAGAACTGTTGGGCCCAGGGCTTGGCTTGAGGGTAGCACTGGGGACAGGGGTGGGAGTTTGGGGTGGAGGCAGAGAGGCAAGGGGCTCAGCTAGCTTCACAGGGACACTTGACTGGCCTAGTACTAGCTGATCAGATGCCCCTCATCAGTTCCCCCACCTGTGTAGTGGGAAGCCTTGACTGGCCTGGCTTATACAACCAAGAGTGAGGATGAGCTTTGCTGATAAAGCAAGCTCTGCCTTGGCTAACAGCATGCAGGCTATTTCCTGGGTGGCCTTCCTGCCCAACACCTTCTCTGCACCCACAGTCCAGCAGGTGAGGTTACCCAGGGCTCCCATGGCCAGGAATAGGGCATTACCCTCAGATTGGCAAGTAGCCGAGGATTAGCCCCTTTGGGGAAGCTCCCAAGGACTCAGCCTTGTCCAGGTGATTCAAGGCATGTCCTCTCTTCAGTATAGCCCAGGTCTCTGAGTTTCCCTGGGGCCATGCCCTTGCTATTCCTTCTGCCTGGGTGCCTTCCTCAGTTCCCATCTCAGCCTATTTAAATTGAGCCCTTTCTTCTGAAGTTGGCAAGATAAGACCCTGGCAGGACCTGGAGGGCAATCAGCCCAAAAGTTCTTCAAAAGACAGGTGACCTGGGCATCAGTTTTCTCATCTGTGAAAGGGCTAGGTTGTCCTTCCTCAGGGTCACTATGAGATGATGAAGACTGTGAATTTGTTGCAAGTGAGAGAGCTGAGCCTGAGTATGTTGAAGCAGTAACAGAGGCTCTGGGGCAAGAGCTAGACCAGAAGCCAAGGAAGAAAAGGGGCTGGAGCAGGAGACAAGAACTGGGCTTGGGACATAGGCTGACCCAGACTGCCAGGGGATGGACTGAGAGCCAAGATAGAGGGTTTTCGGTCCCTGGGAGGGCAGGGAGTTCCTGATGGGTGAGCAGGAGTGCCAGTAAGGACTGAGCCATATCCCCCACCCCTCTGGATAGGGCTGGGCAGTGCAGCAACTTCTAGACGTGGAAAAAAGTCTGCAGGCCATTATTGGAAAGTTCAGAGCTGAGGCTATAGAGTGATTTTTTTTTTTTTTTTTAAACATGTAGCTAGTAGTTAGAAGGAAAGTTACTGAGCAGGAAAGAAGGCCTCAGTTTCTACTTCTCTAAATGGCATTTCAGAGACTAGTGAGCTGGAACACCTGCCAGAGCTCAATTTATGCCCTGGCTTCATTCTACAAAGAATAGGGGATGAAAGACACTTCTGAACACTGAGAATAGAGTGACGTTCTTGGGGAGGCCACATGTATCATGATATCATGATAGGCGTAGGAATGGGGTTGAAGAAGACCATGTCCTCTGCTGTGCTCTGAAAGAGTGGCCTTGGGTGTGTTATCTCCCTTTCCTTGTTTCTGCGTTTTCTCATGTAAAACCAGGTCTGTGGTCCTGGTTTAGAGGCAGGGAGGCATGGAGGAAGGACAGATGGACAAAGGCCATAAGGTAGAACTGAATGAGAATGGGCAGAGGGTGTAGGGGGCAGGCCTAGGAGACCTGAGTAGGAATGCCAGTGGGAAATGTTCCCTTAGATCACCTTGGCTAATCTCTTGGGAAACTGAGGCCCAGAGGGGTTAGGGACAGGACCTCAGCCCCACAGCAAATGGGTGACAAAAGTGAGGTGAACACATGTGTCCAGACCCCATCCCAGGCCAGTGGGTGAAAATGGTAAAATTACAATGTTGTCCAGCTGTAGTGGGCAAGATGCATCTATGTGCCAGACCCACTCAGCTGTGCCAGGAGCTGCCCCCATTGTCTGAATGTGTGAGCCTCTTCCCTCGCCCACATTACCAGCCCGTGCCCCTTCTTGCGCAGACAGCTTTTGTTTCTTGTGTGTCAACCACAAAGATTTTAAAAATCACCAGCCTCCTTTCTCCAGAGGCTATTGTTATTAGGTGCCATCAAGTCAGTTTCAACTATAGCAACCCTGTATACAACAGAATGACACACTGCCTGATCGTATGCCGTCCTCACAGTCATTGCTATATTTGAGTCCACTGTTGTAGCCACTGTGTCAGTCTATCTTATTGAGGGCCGTCCTATTTTTTGCTGACTCTCTGTTTTACTAAGCATGATGTCCATCTCCAGGAACTGGTCCCTCTTGATAACACCTCCAAAGTATGTGAGATGGAGTCTGCCATCCTTGCTTCTAAAGAGCAATCTGGCTGTACTTCTTCCAAGACAGATTTGTTCATTCTTCTGGTAGTCCCTGGTATATTCAGTATTCTTCACCAACACCATAATTCAAAGGCATCAATTCTTCTTAGATTTTCCTTATTCGTTTTCCAGCTTTCACATACATGTGAGGCAACTGAAAATACCATGGCTTGAGTCAGGCACACCTTAGTCCTCAAAGTGACATCTTTGCTTTTTTAATACTTTAAAGAGTTCTTTTGCAGAAAATTTACCCAATGCAGTATGTCATTTGATTTCTTGACTGCTGCTTCCATGGGTGTTGAGTGTGAATCCAAGTAAAATGGAATCCTTAACACTTCCATATTTTTGTTTATCATGATTTGTTGGTCCAGTTGTGAGGATTTTTGTTTTCTTTATGTTGAGGTGTAATCATACTAAAGGTTGTAGTCTTTGATCTTCATCAGTAAGCACTTCAAGTCCTCTTCACTTTCAGCAAGCAAGGTTGTATCCACATTCTTCATATAGTCCAGTGTCTTGGGTTATTTGCTCACCATACAGATTGAATAAATATGGTGAAAGAATACAATCCTGACACACACTCTTTCCGATCCTAAACCACACAGTATCCCCTTGTTCCATTTGAATGACTGCCTCTTGGTCTACATACAGGTTCTGCATGAGCACAATTAAGTATTCTGAAATTCCCATTCTATGCAATGTTATCCTTTGCATAGTCAATAAAACAGAGATAAACATGTTTCTGGTATTCTCTGCTTTCAGCCAAGATCCATCTGACATCAACAGTGATATTCCTCATTCCATCTCCTCTTCTGAATGTGGCTTGAATTCCTGGCAGTTCCTTGTCAATACACTGCTGCAGCCATTTTTTAATTGTCTTCAGCAAAACTTTACTTGCATCTGATATTAATGATACTGTTTGACCATTCTGTTGGATCACCTTTCTTTGGAATGGGCACAAATATCGATCTCTTCTAGTTGGTTGGCCAAGAAGTTGTCTTCCAAATTTCTTAGCATAGACAAGTGAGTGTTTCCAGCATTGCATCCATTTGTTGAAACATCTCAGTTGGTATCCCATCAATTCCTAGAACCTGATTTTTCACCAATGCCTTCAGTGCAGCTAAGACTTCTTTCTTCAGCACAATCAGTTCTTTTTTTATTATCATTTTTTATTGTGTTATGTGTACATGTAGTTTCATTCCCCATTTACCATGTCCAACCCTAACCCAGTCTCCTCCCCTCCCTACCCTATAGCCCTCCCTCTGTGCCCCTCATATTTATGCACTCCTGTTTGTCCTGCATTTCCTCAATTTGACTGTTGTTCTTCTGGTGCCCTGTGGTCTGTTGCTGTAAGGGATGTATTACCATAGAGTATGTAAGTGCGTCAATCAGTTCTTGATCCTGAAATTGTTGAATGTTAACCAGTTCTTTTGATACAGTGACTGTATATTCCTTCCATGTTATTTTGATGCTTCTTGTTGTTCAATATTTTGCCCATAGAATCCTTTACTGTTGCAACTCAAGATGAATTTTTTTCTTGAGTTCTTTGATCTTGAGAAGTGTTGCACATGTTCTTTCCTTTTGGTTTTCTAACTCCAGGTCTTTGCTTATTTCATTACAATACTTTGTCTTATTGAGCTGTCCTTTAAAATCTTCTGTTCAGCTCTTTTACTTCATCGTTTCTTCTATTTGCTTTAGCTACTCTGTTCAGGCTACTCTGTTCAAGAGCAAGTTTCAGAACTTGTGACATTCATTTTGGTCTTTTCTTTCTTTCTTGATTTTTTAAGGAACGAACTTTTCTTCTTGTGTGATGTCCACAACTCGTCATTAATGTTCAGTGTGTCAAATCTGTACTTGAGATAGTCTCTAAATTCATGTGGGATACGTTCAAGTTTGTCTCTTGTGTAATGTTTTAATTTTCTTCAGCTTCACCTTGAACTTGCATATGAGCAATTGATGATCTGATCCACAGTCGGCACCCTGGCCTTATTCTAACTGATGGTATCAAGCTTTTCCATTGTCTCTTTCCACAGATGTAGTCAATTTGATTCCTGTGTATTCCATCTGGTGAAGTCCACATGTACAGTTGCCATGTACGTCATTGACAAAGGTATTTCCAATGAATAGGTCATTGGTCTTGAAAAGTTCTATCATGACATCTTTGGCATCATTTTCTTCACCAAGTCTATATTTTCCAACAACTGATCTTTCTTCTTTGTTTCCAGTTTTCTCATTCCAATCACCAGTAATTATCAATGCATCTTGTTTGCATATTTGGTCAATTTCATACCACAGAAGCAGGTAAAAATCTGCAATTTCTTCATCTTTGCATTAGCGGTTCATGCATAAAATTAAATAATAGTAAAATTAACTGGTCTTCCTCATTGGCGTGTGGATATTATCCTATCATTGACAGCATTGTACTTCAGGATAGATCTTGAAATGTTCTTTTTGACAATGAATGCAACGCCATTCCTCTTCAATTTGTCATTCCTGGCATGGTAGACCATATGATTGTCTGATTCAAATTGGCCAATACCAGTCTGTTTTAGCTCACTAATGCCTAGGATATTGATCTTCAAGCATTCTATTTTCATTTTTGACAACTTCCAAATTTTCCTAAATTCATACTTTATACATTCCATATTCCGATCACTATTGGATGTTTGCAGCTGTTTCTTCTCATTTTGAGTCATGCCACATCAGCAAATGAAGGTCCCCAAAGCTTTATTCCATCCACATCATTAAGACTGACTCTATTCTGAGGCGGCAGCTCTTCCCTAGTCGTATTTAGACTGCCTTCCGACCTGAGGGCTCATGTTCCAGCACTGTATCAGACAGTGTTCCGCTGCTATTCATAAGGTTTTCACTGGCCAGTTTTCTCAGAAGTCAATCTCCAGGTCCTCCTTCCCAGTCTGGAAGCTCTACTAAAACGTGTCCACCATGGGTGACCCTGCTGGCATTTGAAATACTGGTGGCATAGCTTCCAGCATCACGGCAACACACAAGCCACCACAGTACAACAGACAGATGAATGCTGGACAGGATTTCTAATCTTGGGCAAATGACTTCACCTCTCTGTGCTTCAGTTTCTTCATCTGTAAAGCAGGGTAACACTCCCTGCCCTGCCTCCCTCCTGGAATGTCACCAGATTTAAAGAACACATACCATGCATGTAACTCAGGCCAGGGCTGCAGACACAGGAGTCCAGGACCGTGATGGGGGAGAGACCCTGAGCCTTCCTTAGAGCTCACAGGACTCTGCCTTGGAGTCAATCAGAGTTGATGATGCTTGGCACCAGGGACAGGCCTGTATGGATGGGGGCAGAGGATGGTGAAGAGAGGGGGGGAGCATGCAGGCATGAATGTCTGTTTTGCTGATTGCTCTTTTTGCTTTCAAGGAGATTAAACTATTTTTAGTCTGCGCCACTGCTGGTGAGACGCTGGAGGAAGGCTTCCCATAGCTGAGATTTTCTGGAAGCTGCCAAGTGTGGTCTTCAACTCGATTCTGGGAGCCTCCCAGAGCGGGCGGGAGAGGATGTTAGCATCGCGGGGCTGTGGGGACAGGTTCGTATGTGGTTGCTCCCCGAGGTCCTTACTGCACCAGCCTCCCTGCACCACACAACCCTGGCCTGCGGAGAGCAGTAATCTGATGCGCCCAATGTTTGTAACGCTATGTTTAAAAAAAGTAATTTATTTTCTAATTATTCCTTGTCTTGCATAACCGTGCATCGCCAAAGTGTCGCTATTTAAAATATTTATCTCTCCACGCTGCAGGAGCGGCTCTGGAGCGTGGAGGGGGAAGAAATAAAAGTCCGTGTGCCGGTCGCAAGAATATTACTTTGACTCGTCCTGGTGGCTTTGACGTCTCCCTGTAAATACATTTATTTTTCATTAGGACGTTTCAGAGCTTGTGGCCTCCGGAGAGCCGAAGTGATTACATTGGTTGTCTCTGAGAGATGCAATAGAGAGGTGCTCACAGAAGGAGCACCACCAAACACATCCCATCCAGGGTTTGAGCAAGTGGGTATGCAGTATTGTACTGCATGTGTGCTGGATGGACCATGTGCCCAGAGGCTTTGGACGTCTGGTTTGATGGGGAAGTAAAGAACCAGAGAGGGTCTGCTTTGGAATGGACTCAGCCTCACTGATAAAGTGGGCAGTGGGCAGGTGGCCTGTTCTATCCCTGAGGCTGAAGTTTTTGTCTACAGCTGAGGGTTAGGGAAATCCAGGGTGGCTTCATGAGGGAGGCACATTCCACTGCCTCAAGTGGAGGGCCTGTGGGTGCTTCAGGCTGGGCTCCCAGCACACAGCATGGGGACCTGATTCTTCCACCTTCCCTGCCCCTCCCTAGATTATGTGTTCAGAGGTGCTTGAGGGCCAAGACAGCACCCCTCCTCAGCCACCAAGTGACTGAGCAGGGACCCAACCTGGCTCCTCCCTCACTAAGAGGCTCTTTTCCAATCAAAAAATTTTTTTTTTTTAGCTCACTGAGTCTAAGAGAGAGTTTTATGCTGAATTTTAAAATGCCTTCTTTTTTCCAGCCTCTAAACTGCTAATCTCCTAGGCTGAGGGATTCTGGGACAAAGGCAAGGCCTCGAAGTGGAAATCTGTAAAATTAGCTCCAGCGGTATTAGTGTTTGCAGTCGGAGATTGAAAAATTGCTTTCCCAGGGCCTGATTGGAGGCTCTACTCTCCTCAGGGAAGAGGCAAGGACTTAGCACAGAGGGAAGAGAGAAGGCCGGGAGCTGCTTGAGGGACCAGTACTAGGAGGGTGTTGTGGGGTTCAGAAAAGCTCCGCCTAAGGGGGCCCCTTCCTGAAGACCTGTGAGCTGGGCCTGCTGTGCACAGGCATGAGCTGGGGAAGGGGAAGGAAGCAGTGTGGCCTCTCCCCCATCAGCTCACAGCTTCTCCAGGGTCCTGGGTACACAACAGGTGCCAAGTAAATGCTTGTGGAGCCCAGCTGGGTCCCTTCCCCTTCTCTTCCTGAGGCCTTCTGGACTTGCCCTACCCCCAACTGCTCTACCAACAGAGGGAGGGAGAGAGAGAGGGAAGATGGGAGGGAGGTGGGGAAGCAGAGGAGAAAGGAGGGAGGGAGGGAGGCTTCCGGAGTCTGGCTGAGGGGCCAGTTATGGAGCCTGTGGGTGAGCTCCTATGGCCCATCAGGCCTCTTGTGTTCTTGATTGCCTCTGATTGGCTGCAGCTGAATTCAGCAAAAGCTATTATTTGCCATTGATGAGCCAATCAGATGGCCTCATTGGCCATTCAGCACAGGCACCGGAACCTGGGAGGGGGGAGATGGGGAGCAGCCAGGCAGAGGCAGGGGGAGATGGATGCAGGATCAGAGCGGGCCTGTGTCCACCATGACCTTTGCACAGCCCACACCTTCCTTTCTTACTCATCACCCCGAACCAAGGCTCCACACTAACCTCATTAGATTGTCCTCCCTTCCTCTGCCCTCAGCCCTCTGCCTGCAGCTCCTTTTCTTACATTTCCATCTGCCCAAACCCTTCAAGACCTCCTTTGTGGAGTCCATTTCCATCTTTCCAGCCCAAGGTGAACTCTTTCCTCCAAGCTCCCAGACACTATCATCTACCTCCATCTTTCTTGCTGTCAGGAACTGCAGAGGTGGTCATGGAGATTCAGAGAGACTAGGGTTCTAATCCTGATCAGCCCTTTTTGAGCTCTGAGGCCTTGGACAGGTTCGTTTCCCTCTAGAGCTTTTGGCCTAATGAAGATTGTACCTCCTTGAAAATTGTGGATCTGAATGGGGAGATGGGGGTAGGAAGGGCAGGCCTGAGGGACTGCAGGCCCAACAGCCCTTTGTCAGGGCTCTTTGACCCTCTGTAGGCTGGCCCATGCTTTGGCACTGGTGGGAACAGATAGGCCTGGGTGATCCAACATGCTCTGCCTCATCTGGGGGACATGAGGATGCACAGGACCAAAGCAGGTGTGAAGCAGTGGTGTGTGGTAGGGTGTGTGATGTGTGCACTACGGATGGAGAGGCTGTGAGGACTGGGGAAGTGGCTCACTGGGGAGTGTAGGGAAAGCTCCCTGGAGGAGGTAAGGCTGATTCCTGGATGGGGAAGATGAGGGCAGAAAGAGCAACATTGCTGGTGAAGGGACCAGCATAGAGAAAGGGCTGGCAGTGGGAAGGAGAAAGAGAGGCTGGTATTGGGGTCTCAGTGATACAGAGATGGATCTTTCTGGTCACGAGAAGGGTCCTGAACCTTCTGGAAAACATACTCTGAAACTCTCAGAGGTGTACATGGAATGCTTATTTGGGGAGAGGTGTGTCCTCAGGAATACTTGTAAGGGTGTGCAAGACAGGATGGAACAAGGAGAGAAGCTTACCCACACTGCAGCTGAATGGAGGTCTCAGCCAGCTCACTAGAGGACTCTTTGGAGATGTCCCAAGTTGAAGCCAGGGGTTCTGGCCTTTGTACCTCTGCACTGCCTAGTCACTGGATACAGAATGTTACTGCGGAGGGGACATGACCGTAGATGAAGCAGCTCCCTTCAGTCAAGGAAGTTTCCTAAGGACAGATTCAGCTGTGGGCCATCAGCATTCAGCAGTTGGGGGAATGGGCATCTTGATCCTGAAGGGAGACCTTTAGCAGCACCCACGGTAGCCCACCTCTTGTATCACTTGGGCTAACTTGCTTCATATAGTAAGTTTTCCCCATGTGTAAACAGCTGTTCTAGAATTCTCATTGGTCCCTTTCACTGGAATACTTGCAAGAGAAAGGTTAGTGGGATGGACTACAGCACTCAAGACCATGACTGGTCTTGAGGCCACAACTGGAACTATATTCATCTTCTCCCTCTTCTACCACTCATTCTAGATTTCCCTCACTCTGACTCAGATCTTCATCCCTGAAGGGTCTGAGCCCCTTCTCACCATGCCCTTCTCAGATTATGGCTTATGCACTTGTTCATTCTTCATCAAAGACAAAGATGTCCAGTGGATTACTTGGGAATCCAACAAATTCTTTCCTGCCCCAGTGTTGTTATTGTTGTTATGTGCTGTCAAATTGTCTCTGACTCATAGCAACCTTATATACAACAGGACGGAACACTGCCTGGTTCTGTGCCAGCCTCATGATCCCTACAATACCTGAGCCCATTGCTGCAGCCACTGTGTCAATCCATCTTGTTGAGGGCCTTCCTCTCTTTCATTGACCCTCTACTTTACCAAGCATGACATCTTTCTCTAGAGAATGGTCCCTTCTGACAATATGACCAAAGTAGGAGAGATGAAGTCTGGCCATTCTCTCTTCCAAGTAGCATTCCCGCTGCACTTCTTCCAGGACAGATTTGTTGGTTCTTTTAGCAGTCTATGGTACTTTCAGCATCCTTTTCCAACACCACAACTCAAAAGCATCAACTCTTCTTCAGTCTTCCTTAGTCATTGTCCAGTTCTCACATGCATATGAGGCAATTGAAAATACCATGGCTTGGGTTAGGTGCATCTTAGTCTTCAAGAAGACATCTTTGCTCTTCAGTACTTGAAAGAGGTCTTTTGCAACAGATTTGCCCAATGCAGTATGTCTTTTGATGTCTTGACTGCTGCTTCCATTGGTGTTGATTGTAAAACCAAGTATTATAAAGTCTTTGACAACTTCAGTCTTTTCTCCATTCATTACGATGCTGCTTTTTGGTCCAATTGTGAGGATTTTTGTTTTCTTTATATTGAGGTGTAATCTATACTGTAGACTATAGTCTTTAATCTTCATCAATAAGTCCTCTGAATCATTCTCACTACCAGCAAGCAAAGTTATGTCGTCTGTATATCTCAAGTTGTTAATGAATCCTCCTCCAATCCTGATGCCATGCTCTTCTTCATATAGTCCAGCTTCTCAGATTATTTGCTCAGCATACAGATTAGATAAATATGATGAAAGGATACAACACTTCCTGATTTTAAACCATGCAGTATGTATCCCCTTGTTCTGTTCAAATGACAGCCTCCTTGTGTATGTACAGGTTCCTCGTGAATACAATTAAGTGTTCTGAGATTCCCATTCTTCTCAATATTATCCACAATTTGTTATGATCCACACAATCGAATGCCTTTGCATAGTCAATAGAACACAAGTAAACATCTTTCTTGTATTCTTTGCTTTCTGCCAAGATCCATCTGACATCAGCTATGATATCCCTCACTCCATGCCCCCTTCTGAATCCAGTTTGCATTTCTGGAAGTTCTCTGTCAATATACTGCTGCAACCGTTTTTGAATTATATTCAGTAAGATTTTACTTGTTTGTGATATCAATGATATGGTTTGATAATTTCCACATTCTGTGGGATCACCTTTCTTTGGAATGGGTACAAATATGGATCTCTTCCAGTCAGTCGACCAGGTAGCTGTCTTCCAAATCCCTTGACATAGCTGAGTGAGTGCCTCTAGCATGGCATCCATTTGTTGAAACATCTCAATGGGTATTCTGTTAATTTCCGGAGCCTTGTTTTTCACCAGTTCCTTTAGTACAGTTTCGACTTCTTCCTTCAATACCATTGGTTCTTGATCATATGCCACCTTCTGAAATGGATGATCATCTACCAGTTCTTTTTTGTATAGTGACTTTGTATATGCCATCCATCTTCTTTTGTTGTTTCGTGCATCATTCAACATAATGCCCATGGAATCTTTCAGTATTGCAATTCGAGGCTTAAATTTTTTCCTCAGTTCTTTCATTTTGAGAAATGCCGAGGATGTTCTTCCCTTTTGGTTTCCTAACTCCAGGTCTTTGCATATTTAATTATAATAATTGCCTTTGTCTTCTCAAGCTGCTCTTTGAAATCTTCTGTTGAGCTCTTTTATCCTGTCGATTCTTACATTTGCTTTAGCTACTCTTCATTCAAGAGCAAGTTTCAGAGTCTCTTCTGACATCCATTTTGTCTTTTTTTCCTTCCTGTCTTTTTAATGACCTTTTGCTTTCTTCATGGATGGTGTTCTTGATGTCATCCCACAATCCCTTTAGTTTTCTGTCATTAGTATTCAATGCATCTAATCTATAGATACTCTCTAAATTCAGGAGGGATATAATCAAGGTTGTATTTTTGACTGTTATGGACTTGTTTTAATTGTCTTCAGTTTCAGCTTGAACTTGAATATGAGCAGTTGATGATCTGTTCCCAAATCAGCTCCTGGACTTGTTTTGGCTGAAGGCATTCAGCTTTTCCATTGCCTCTTGCCACAGATGTAGTCAATCTGATTCCTGTGTACTCTGTCTGGTGAAGTCCACATGTATAGCTGCCATTTGTATTGTTGAAAAAAGGTATTTGCAATGAATAAGTCATTGGTCTTGCAAAGTATCATGCAATCTCCAGTGTCATTTCTATCACCAAGGCCATATTTCCCAATTACCAGTGATTCTTCTTTGTTTCCAACTTTTGCATTCCAGTCACCAGTGATAATTAACACACCTTGATCTCATGTTCAGTCAATTTCAGACTGCAGAAGTTGGTAAATATCTTCAATTTCCTTATCTTTGGCCTTGGTGGTTGGTATGTAAATTTGAATAATATTAGTATTAACTGGTCTTCCTCGTAGGCATATGGATATTATCCTATCACTGCCAGCATTGTACTTCAGGATAGATCTTGAGACATTCTTTGTGATGATGAATGCCACACCATTCCTCTTCAGTTTGTCATTCCTGGCATAGTAGATCATATGATCTTCTGATTCAAAATGGCCAAAACCAGTTGTTCTGGTTACCTAGT
>NW_006921910.1:807304-852176 GCF_000298275.1 Orycteropus afer afer | reverse complement strand
GGCAGCTAGGGGCCATAGTCTCAGGGGTTCCATCAGGCTCTATCAGGCTAGCAAACCTGGTCACTCCATTTCATTTTTGACAACTTCAATTTTCCTAGGTTCATACTTCATGCATTCCATGTTCCAATTATTAATGGATGTTTGAAGCTGTTTCTTCTCATCTTGAGACATGCCACATCAGCAAATGGGGGTCCTGAAAGCTTTACTCTGTCCAGATCAATAAGATCAGCTCTACTTTGAGGAGGCAGCTCTTCTCCAGTCATATTTTGAGTGCCTTCCGACCTGAGGGGTCATCTTCTGGCACTATATTGTACAGTGTTTCAAGGCTATTCATAAAGTTTCCCAGTAATATATCAAACAATATTTCACTGCTTTTCATAAGGTTTTCACTGGCCAATTCTTTGAGGAGTGGTCGACCTCGTCCTTCTTCCGAGTCTGTTTTAGTTTGAAAGCTCTGCTGAAACCCGTCCACCGTGGGTGACCCTGCTGGCCTTTGCAACACCTTTGGCATAACCTCCAGCCTCACAGCAACACTGAAGCCACCACAGTAGGACAAACTGACAGACAAATTTGTCTCCTTTATCTGTTCCAAACTGCTCTGTTCGTTTCCTGGTCTCCCCCGCCCTGCTCGCTTATCTGCCGTATCGCAATATCACCTGATGATGAGATTCAATTGCTTTTCTTTCACTGCTGCTCTCTCTGTATTAGGAGACTGAACTATCTGGGCAATAGCCATAGCTTAAAGTTTCATGGGACTCTCAACATGTCCGTCATGAAACCAGCACCCACAGAGCCTAATGTTGAGGGGATGGGAAACCAAATTCTCCAAGTAGGGAACTGGGAGTGATAGAGACTGGGACCACTCCTATTTCTATTTCTTGGTCCCCAGACCTGGATATTCTGCCTATTAGAGACTCAGCACCTAGTAATGGTCTTTGATTTAGGATGCAGTTTGCATCCTAAAGGATGATGCCCCATTCTTACAGGGTCCATCTTTAGCCCGATGTCTTTGCTGTGCCTTCAAAAGGTTTTTCCACCCAAGAGAATGTTAAACCTATGGCCACATAATAACCTGTCCACTAATATCTGCAACAGCATATTTCATAAAAATAAACAGAAACAATCCAAAGGTTGCTCAGCTAATTAATGGATCCACAAAATGTGGTATATCCATGCAATGGAATATTGTTGTTGTTGTTGTTGTTATGTGCCTTTGAGTCAGTCCTGACCTATAGTGACCCCTCCATGGGTTTCCAAGGCAGTATCACTACAGAAGTAGATTGCCCAGCCTTCCTTCCGAGGAGTGGCTGGTGGGTTTGAACAGCTAGCCTTCTGGTTAGCAGTCAAGTGCCTTAGCCACTACGCTACCAGAGCTCCCAATGGACTATTACTCAGCCATAAAAAGAAAAAAAATTACTGATACATGCTATAACATTAATGAACTATGAAATTATTATGTTAAATGAAAGAAGCCAGTTGCAAAAGGACAGAGATTATACCATTCCATTTATATGAAATGTCTATTATGTGTAAATCTATAGAGACAGAAAATAGATTAGTGCCTAAGGCATTTGACTGCTAACCAGAAGGCTGGCAGTTCAAACACACCAGCCACTCTTCAGAAGGAAGATTGGGCAATCTACTTCCGTAGAGATACTGCCTCGGAAACCCAAGGAGGAGGGGTCACTATGAATTGGACCCGACTTGACAGCAGTGGGTTTTTTGTTGTTGTTGTTGTTGTTGTTGTTGTTTTTTGAGGGACTTAAGGGAGGGAGGAACAGGGAGGAACTACTAACTGGTATGGGGTTTGTTTTGGGGGTGATGAAAATGTTCTAAAATTAGATAGTGATGATGGTTGCATAACTCTATAAATATACTAAAAACCACTGAATTGTATGCGTTAAAAGGATTAATTTTATGGTATGTGAATTGTATCTCAATAAAGCTATTATTTTAGAAAAAAGGTCATTCCAGTATTCTCTCAGGCTAATGGCTTCAGGATGGTTAGGTAAGTCATAGGACCAGTGGATCCCATGCTACATGTCCAGTGCAGCATCTCTTTTTTGTTGCAAAGTAGGTGCCTTAGTCCCAGAAACACATAGGATCCCATATCAGTAGATTGAACACTTGGTAAGCTCTTGGATAGGCAATGCCCTGCATGTAGAAAAGGAAGACTGACCTATGATAATAGCATATATGCCAATATATCTCAGGAGCTCTGGTAGCATAGTGGCTAAAGCACTTGACTGCTAACCAACTCCTCGGAAGGGAGGTTGGGCAATCCTACTTCCGTAGTGATACTGCCTCGGAAACCCAAGGAAGGGTCGCTATGAGTCGAGGACGACTCGACGGCACATAACAACAACATGCCAATCTCAGTCGAGATGGATGCTGCACCTTCCAGGATGAAAGGGGGTCCAACTTGCCACCAAACAGGGTGGTTTGTCTCCTTAACACATAATGCCTTATCACTGGTATGAAACAAACTGTGTGTGAATTGTTGAATGGAAAACTGATTTTCTCTGTAAACCTTCACCTAAATCACACACACACACACAAAGTTAAAAAGTTAAAAAGGCATAATGTCACGTTGAGGGCTCAGCCTTAGTTTCTGTTGCTGGCAGGTTGGACATTCAGTAGTAGCAGTAGGTAGATCAACCTTAGCTTGGGCACAGTCTCTATCCTTGCTACTATGGCTACTCCATTCATGCACCCATTGTACCAGCCCCAGACTGATGACTGAGGCTGACTCATGGCGATTGGCTGATCACCATGTGGGACCCCTGGACCCACTGGGCCGGTTGAGAGCTGAACCCACCTAGGAATTCATTCATGATCTGGTGCCAGTATGTTCCCAGTCTAACAAAGGGGCACAATAATGCTTTGAATCCCTGAGCATCAGTGTTAACTTGGACTCTGTGCCTAACAGTTCTTGAAATGCATGGGTATTCTCCTTTTCCCTGAATAAATGGCCGTAGATCCTTTGGGAAAGGCTGGAGAAAATCACTATGGTACACATTTGCTGTGAGTAGATTCCAGATCTGAGAAGTGGCTTAGGTCTTGTATCTAGACAAAAGATTATTGCTTTTTATAGGGTAGTTACCCTTACCCTCCTTATCTATCCTTCATTTCTGTTCATTGTATAGATTCACTAGTACCTTTTGGCTGCTCATCTGTCTTGCCCCTTGGGATACCCTGTAACATTAACCATCTCCATAGCTTTCTGGGGGCCAAGATTCCCTTTGCTGCCCTATGACCTGATCATTTGTTATAATTGTGCCCATCTTGCTTCTGATGGTTAAGGGCCACCCCCTGGTCCCTTTTGTTTTGGAAACAATTATCCTCATGGTTATCAGAGAGTCCAGTTCTGTGATACCTACAGAGGACAGCCCACTGGGTTTTTCAGTGATGCTGTGCCCCCTCTCACAAACACATTTCTTATCACTTTGGTAAAGAGTGTTCCCTGGGCCCTCCAATAGAACATGGTCAGCTGGTGGATTTTCTAGCTTTTTTAGCATAACCACTCTGGTATGTCCACTTATCTGAGCCTTATAACCCTTTCTCAACTGTTTTCTAAAGTAGTTCTGGCATTTCTTCTTCTCTTAGTGTGGACCATTACTTTTACCAGGCTTCCAACGCCTCCAGGGGTCCTTGCTGGGGGGTTAAATCCTGTATCATAGAGGAGTGTCCCCTCATATCAATAACCTCTCCCATATTCAACTTTATGTCCTACCATCTTTGATCCAGAATCTTAGGGTTCCTGTCCTAACTATTGACTGGATCCTTTATCTCCTTCAAGGTATACCGAAAACCAAAACCAAACCCACTCCTGTGGTGTCAATTCCAACTCATAGCAATCCCCATTGGGTTTCCAAGATGGTGGGTTTGAACCTCCAGCCTTTTGGTTAGCAGTCAAATGCTTTAGCCACTGCACCACTAGAGCTCCTTCTTTCAGGGTATAGTCCTTATTTTCCCCTGATCTGGCCTAGCACTTCCTGGAGTTGGTTGTGTTGTGACTTAACCTTCATTTTTGCCTAGTGCTTGGGAAAGATCCTGCAGCTCCTGAGAGGGGGATTCATGCTGTTTTGCACGGTGGGACCTCTTCATCTTCTTCAAAAGAGAAAGTCCTTGCCTTTAACAAGGAAGTCTAGGTCATTTCTGCAGGCTTGGAGAGTTTAGGGGGTGTCTAGGGTTTCAGGATTCTCAAGTGCAGTAACCCAAATGCCTCCATCCCAAGACTTGAGGTCCCACTCTTTTCCAATCAGGGCCCTGACCTTTGTATGGTCAGCATGCCACAATTGAGACTGCAGCCCGCTTTGGATCTCTGCCACTCTTCTGTTGAAGTCCAGAGCCTGACCCTCAGCTTTGCCTGCCGCCGGCTGCAGGAAATGAGAATCTTTTTATATGCTGCCAAAAGGGGCTTCTGACTTTCACACTTCACCTTAAATTTGTGATTAATCACATTCAGTCTTTCATAGTCTATCTCCAAAGCATTGGTAGCCCCCAGCAACAGCCATCCCATTCCATAGTCCTTATCATTACACTTCCTTGAAATTCTCACACCTGAAGTATTGTACCTGTCCACAGGTATCTAATCCAGTTCATGATTGGAGAATGTTTGATTAATGGCACCTTTTCGGTATGCCAGGGGTCCCATATCTCTGCCTATCACCCATAAGTGGTGAGGTCCTCATTGCTACCAGGACAGCATCACTTTAGAGTCAGCTTTCTGGGCCTATACCTTGCACCCACCAGCCACTCCTCGGAAGGAAAGTTGGGCAATCTACTTCGGTAGTGTTACTGCCTCGGAAACCCAAGGAGGGGTCGCTATGAGTCGGGTCCAACTTGACGGCACATAACAACAACAACAACAACGACACCTGGCACCAGCTATTGTAGGGTGGGTCCCCTGGAATCAGACTGTCAGATTGGAGGTTTGTGTGCAGATGTTTACTGGGGAGTACACTTAGGGACCACATCTGTGAGGGAAAGGGAAACAGGGTTGGACAGCAGGAAAAATGGGGCTGCAATACATACAATTCCATAGAGAGCTCTGGAGTTGGCTGGGCCCCTCAAAGTTGACCCCAGCTGAGGCCAGGGGTCTAAGCCTGTATACTGTATACTCTTCTACCCTTACCTTTGTATCGACCACACGGTGAGTGAGGCTGCTCTCTCTTTCCCGGGGCAATTCCTAGAGAGAGACACAGCTGAGAGTAGTCAGCAGGCAACACCCTGGCAGCTGGGGGGATGAGAACCTTCTTTTTGAAGTGGGCATCTGAGCAGCACACCCCAGTGTCCTGTGCACCAGCAATCCTGGAGTGAGTGTTGACCACCCTTGATAGCCCCCAAGCCCAGAGAGGATTCTCAGCCTCCCTTCCTTACTGCCTCCTAACCAATGAGGTTTCGAAGGTAGGTATCCCTACACTTTAATCTCAGCATTCACCTCTCACCATGTCCCTCCACTGCATCACTCCCTTTCTATCTCCTCCTATCTTTAGCTTAGGATAATTGCCAGAAGGGCAGGGTTCCTCATTTGCTGGCAGGAGGGAGTGCCTGGCAACAGACACCACCAGTGAGCAGGAAAGGGGGTGGGATGGAAGGAGTGGTGGTTCTCAGGCCCAGGGGTCTCCAGTCTGATGGGGAAAAATTCCCTGATCTCAGAAATCCTCAGCCTGATGGAAGAGGCATAGTATGGTCCTGAGGGCAGGGAGCACCCAGCCTTGGGGAAGAGTGCAGTGGACTTGGTGATAGGGGGCTTGGGATGTGATGCTATACAAACACATCTGGGTTCAGGCTGTGCCTCTCACCTGCTCTGAGACCTCAGGTGAGCCCCTAGAGCTCTCTGAGACCAGTATCTGCCAAACCCCCACCTCCTGGGGCAATTAGGGGTGGGATCTGAGAGGGTGGCTCCAAGGTACCCTGTGAGTTGCCAAAGCTGCACACATGCAGGGCAGGGCCAAGTTCTAGTCACCATCCAAGTGGGATCTCAGACTGTAGGGCTCTGACCCTTAGTGCCAACAGGCTCCCCATCCTCTCACTGGGTAAAGAAGCCAAGGCCAGGGTCAGCCCCAGATGTGAGGGAATGCCAAACAGACAAATAGAGGTTATGACCACTTCCTGGGCTTGGGGGTGCTAGTTGAGGTGTATGTGTGGGGCAGCTGGGGGATGTGTAAGGTCTACGGTCCCATCTCAACAGGGACACTGTTGATAAAACCCCATGAAACTTGTCTGGTTTCTGGTGATGAGATGACCCAGCGCTTGGTTGAGGGGTCAGGGTGGAAACCGTGTTTCCAATTGAAGGTTGAACAGAGGATGTCAACTCAGTGGTTTAGTCAGTTAACGGCAGGTGGAGACAAGTGAGTGACCAGAGTTGGGGGCCATCAGGGAGCCCGGGAAGGGGCATAAAAGCCTTGAGGAGGGTGAGCACAGGCAATGTGGCTGTCCACACTGGGAACACCGAGGACCATCGAAGGGACAAGGAGCCCTTGCGAAAGCCATGGGCTGGTCACTCTTGTTGAGACCTCTGGAGACAAGGTGGTTGTGAGCATGCCAGGAATGACCCACTCAGCTCAAGGGCCCCTGCAGCAGGGAGATGATACAGAGTCAGATCAGATTGCATGCCCTGGACTCTGAAACTTGGGTAATGGTGCCCAGGAACACATGTGATGGTGCAGGTGGTGGTGCAGGGGGGCATGAAGTTGGGGGCGTGCCTTGTGGCTGTGGCTGTGGACGGAGAGGAGAGACACGCCCCAGGCAAGGAGTCTTTGAGCCGGGCATGCGCGTGCAAAAGTGCCTTTAAAAAAAACGATCATCAGCCTTAGTGTTCCAACAGCCTCTTTCAGTTTGTAAAAGCCTTTTCTTTCAAAAAATAAAAGAAGATTGGAGGCAAGTACAATATTTGGCTGTGGCGGCTGCTAATTTGGCACTGAATGTCACCTCCGCCTTTCTCTTCCCTGATGCCAAGCGCTTCTTTCCTAGCTCTGGGTGGGCGGGTGGGTTGATGGGGGTGCAGGGCGGGCTCCCCGAGCCTCTTAAGATGCGAGATTCATTTCCTTAAACACACATTGTCTCACTCCAATTTCACGTCCGAGCAGTTCTGGTGAGGAATTAGCAGCCCCTGGGAGAGAGAGGGCGGGTTCTGTTTACATGGGGTGGGGGGAGGGGTACAAGCAGGGGGCTTGAGGGCTATTTGAACAGGAAGCCCACAGAAGACTTGGGTGGGGGGGCTGCCTCGCCTGGCTAGACAGTTCTCAAAGGGAGCCAGACTGAAGAATGTGTAAATCCTGCCCCGTTTTAGATGTTCTGAGTGCATGGAGGTGACCAAAACCGACCAAACTCACTGCCACTGAGTCGATTCTGACTCATAGCGACCCCCATCAGGTTTCCAAGGCTGTAAATCTTTACTGAAGCAGGCTGCTTCAGCTTTCTTATCCGGAGCAGCTGATAGGTTCGAATCATCAACCTTTTGGTTAGCAGCCAAATGCCTTAACCATTGTACCATTAGAGGACCTGTGCACAGAGGAGGGGATGGTTTAAAGATTTGAGGGGCAAATAAAAGATATTGGGCTGTCAAAGCAGAAAGAGCATTTGTGACAATTTGGCCCAACTCCTCACCAGAGAGGAGCAAGACCTAGGTCAACCTCTGCTTGGTCCCCTTCCATGACTGGGAGCTCACTATCTCTGGAGGCCACTCTTTGCTTGGAGTCAGGCTCAAGCAAAGGACCCAGGACTCCACCCCCACATGGATGCTCACCTTTACCTGCACATCTCTTTGACAGCCCTTCTCAGTTTAGGAGGCCCCGACCCTGGCATTGTGTGGGAGAAGCAGTTCTGTTCCTCCAGGATCCAGCCTCAGGCCCCCATCCTAGTCAGTGCCAGAGGACTTGGCTGGATGTCCATAGATCTCATGTGAGGAAGAGTGGTGGTCAGTCCTCAGGGCACAGACTCTCACACTGCTGGCCTCCCCACCACTAGCCTCCCCATCACCTGGCTGCCTTTCTCTTCCAGAAATTAAAGCTGTTCTATGGTAGCATAGTGGCTAAAGCACTTGACTGCTAACCAGAAGGCTGGTGGTTCAAACCCACCAGCCACTCCTCGAAAGGAAGGTTGGGCAATCCTACTTCCGTAGTGATACTGCCTCGGAAACTCAAGGAGGGGTCGCTATGAGTCGGGTCCGACTCAATGGCACACAACAACAATAACAGTATGTGGTGGAGATCGTAAAGGGCAGTCTGTGGAGGGCGGTACTTAACCCCTGCCTCAGTGGTATGCTTTCAGGCAGCATGACAGCAGCTCAAGGCATTTGGGCCTCCCTGGCTGGTTGTGTTGGTTGCCCTCCAAGGCTGAGACTGCCCTTTTATGCCCTCTCTGCCCTTCCCCTCCTCAGTGCCCCAATCACCCCGCTCCTGGCATAGTCAGGACTAGGCACCCCACAGGTGAAAAGTCAGGGCTGGGCCTAAGGAGAACAGAGTGGGAGGTCACCCTTCCACAGCTCAGCTCTCCTGGGCGGTGCTCATTCATCACCTCTTGGAGGGGAGACCTGCTAATTTGTCAGCCCATTAGCCTGGCACAAACAGCATATGGACCCGATTCCTGCTGCCCTCTTCCCGACCCTCTTCAGACAGCATCGCTGGGACCAGGCTCACAGTTTGAGATGAGGCCTGGACTGGATCACGGGGCTACCATCTTGCCCTGAACTCATCCGTACGGCAGCCAAGGGATTATCACGTTCTCAGCTTCTCCAACAAATCTTTGGAGTTAGTGACAGAGGCTGTCTAAGCCATGAGCTAAGGAGGGACCTGCTTTTGAAAACCAGGCTATATCTTTGGTGTTCAAAGATAATTTTCCTCACTCAACATCATCATCAGGGTGTTTCTAGATTAAGTCTGTCGGGGGAGGGAGTGAGCGTGGGCAGGAGGGGTTGCCTTGTCTGAAGGTTGGAATATGGTTACCCCTCAGGAGTGAATTCATGCCCTGGGCTCTCTGTCTGTTGTGGCCTGGCATCATTGAGGGAGGTCTCCATGTCTGGGTGTGGGAGCAGCTGGAAGGAGGTACCAGCCCAGTGTGACTGCACTGGATCCAGAAATGTGACCAGTCCTGGGCGCCAGTCCCTCTGAGACTGCGGTTCAGGAGGCTGGGTCTGCTTGAGTGTCCTCATGGCCTGTGCATAAGATATTTCTTGAGACCTACTATGTGCTGTCCTTGAGCAGAGAGACACAGAACCAGAGGGAATTCAGAGCTGCACTCAGGGAAGGATGCATCCCAACTCATTCATGGTGCCCACATGCACACACAAACCAAGACACAAACACACTGGACACATACTCACCTGCACATGTCCTCAGGCATGCATTGCACACTCATGGGGATACCACCACCCTTCCCATGTACATGCAGGTGAGCATTCATATACATATACACCACGATGCCCCATATGTGCATGCCCTCCAACATACATGTACACATACTTGCCCATGCACATACATACACACTGGCTCCCATATCACCTGGATTTATGGAGGGAGATAAACTTGTAGTTTAGCACCGCTAAACCTGCCAGACCCATAAATTCAAAGAGCCTGACGGTCAGGGCCTGATGGCATGTTGGCAGCCCCACAAAGCATGATACCACCTAGAAGGGGGTTTTCCAGCCAGCTTTGCAGCCCGAGACTCCAGAGCATTGTATTCTTCAGGCCCAGCTGGCAGAGGGGCCTATGAAGCACTGCCCAGCCTATGTCTGGGAGGGACCAAGAGGCAGGGCTACAATCACTACCTTGGGATCTTGGCCTGGGACATCCTCTATGCTCCCCAGGGGAAAGGATGACAGAAACTCAGAGGGCCTCAAGCCCTGAGCAGGGAAGGGGTAGGGGGCTAGGTTTTGTACACTTGGGTGGAGACAGTCCAGAGGCCATGCTGAGGGGGTGACTGGTCTGGCATCTTAGCCAGAGTCTGGAACCTGAAGGAGGGGGCTTCCTGCATGGAGAGGGAGGCACCAAGAAGAATGACCCTAGACCATGTTCCATTGGAGGCAGAGCAGGAACAAGTGATTCTGGAGGGGCTCAGAATTCTCTAGGACTCCACTATGACCCTGACAGAAAATAATCTGGGGTATGGGATTCTGGGCAAGCAGGCAAGGAGGCTGCCCACCCCAGGAAGACCAGAGAAGCCAGAGTATGTTCAAAGACCCTCACGGAGCAACAGCTGAGTAGGATCAACCCAGGCTTCTTACCCCAGCCCTGCTCTGCAAACCCCAGGAGAACAGTCAATTGGGGTCCCTCCCTGAGATCTTGCCCCACCCTGGGTGACCTGGGCCCACAGGCCCTGGTCAGGAGCCCTTTGAGTTGGTTCCCTTGAAGGGGTCTCCCAGCAGGCCCAGCGGCATGGGGGATGGAGCATGGCTTTCCAGAGCTTCTGTCCCCACGGAGGAGGAAGTAGGACTGCCTTACATAATCGGGGCAATTTGTTCCGCTCTTGTCCTCCTGGCATTGTCATTGCCCTCACCGCCTCCTTGCTCAGGGAGCCCTTGACTGAACTGAAAGCTCAGGCCTCGTCCCCTCCCTCCTGCTGGAGGTCGCTGAACAGAGGACGCACGAGCCTGGGGCACCATCTCTGCTGAGATTTGATGGGCATCTAGGCCCCAGAAGGGGGGGATAAGGTCATGTTGTGATCCAGGGACCCAGGCCTCCTGCCCCAAGCCTGCTGTACGACCCCATGAGTTCTCAGAAAGTCCATATCAGCAGACTCCCACCCAAGAACCAAGTGGAAAAACAACACTGCCTCTGCCGTGCCATCGGGCCCCTCCCCACAGCAGCTTTCCTCACAGGGCCTCATGCCTTGAGCAGTGTTACCTCCCACCTTTGCTTACTGTCCTCCTCCAGAGTGGCTCTCCCTCACAGACCATCCACTTACACCCCCACTCTGGGAAATCTCCCCTGACCTCCTTAGTGCACAAGGAGGGGCCAGCAGCCGGAGCCTGGGTCTTCTTTTCCCTGCCCTTCTACCCGTCCTTCCTTGGGCCTCAGTTTACCCATCTGTATCCTGAGATCCTGGACTTCCAGTCTTACAAGACCAGGATGGTTTTCTGCAGGTGGAAGCACCTACTGCCCAGCTCAGATCTGTCCTCAACCCCACATATTCCCCTGGGCAGCCATGTTGGGCAAATGAGCCTCAGGGCTTGGTGGGCTCCATGGTTGTTGGTGGAGTTGCTGAGCAGAGCAATTTGATTGGTGCTGTGAGTAGATTTGAGTATAAGAATCAATGGCCCCAACAGAGGAATTCAGAGGTTGTTACCCTGCAGGGGCTGCACTTCCTGGGAGCGTGTGCCCAGGTGCCTTTAAGATATGATCTCTCCAAGGACATTCAAAACAGGATGAGGTTTGCAAATGCCCAACCCAGCTGACCCCACTGACTTTCACAGTTCCAGGGCGAGAGTGATCCCATGAATGTGACTGGGAGTTAGAGCAACTTCCCAGAGGAAGGCACCTCAGGCAGAGTTGAGGCTGGGGTGGGTTACAGGGTCCCACTGGATGGAGACCAGTTGCTGGGGGCCTGAGTGTGAGGTCTGGGATGAGGTCTCTGTTCATTCGTGTGGTTACTCTGTATAGTCATTGAACCTGAGCTCCGCTAATTTCTCTCTGTGCCTCAGATGCCTCATCTGTGAACCGAGGCCAGTGTCTGGGGACTTGTGAGGATTTGATGCAGTGGTCGGCATGGAGGGTCACTTGGGACATGGCATGTGCTGCCCTGCCAGTGTTGGCAACTGTTCCTGTGGTAATCACCACCCCATCCAGTGGCCTGCCTAGGCAGAGTCTACCTCTGACCACAGCACACTAGCTTTGAAGTTCACGGCTTTTCCAACCACGGGCCTTTTCGATGTTTGCCGGCATGGCCCGCTAGTCAGTCCTGTTTGCACAATTCGTTTGCATGGCAAACACTGTTCGTAGACAGACACAGTGAAGGTAAACGTTGGCCCCGATGGCTGCTGGGGTTCTTACATTCATTCATAGAGTGAGAACCTGAGCTGGGGGCTTATTGTCCCTCCCTCTCATAGTGAAATGAGAGGAAACTGAGGCATAGAGAGGGAGCTGGTCCTTCCCAGGAGCACCAAGCTGGGATTGGACACAGAGATCACTGACCCCTAGCTCAGGGCTCTAGGAAACCTCATGTGGTAATGACATTGAATGGCTCAGGTTCCAATGTGGGAGCTTTCCTGTGATGGCCAGGAAAGCCTGTGAACAACAGGAAGAAGCAGGTCCTCTCTGGGTGCATGTTTCCTTGGTGTTCACATGTCCCCAGTAGTGTGCCTGTCCTCTTTGTATCCTCAACATGTGTAAGGCCTGATTGTCTCGATCCTGTTGGCTTATTTATTCATGCTTCTAACTTGTTCTATAGAAGATTTAAAGGCACTTACAAGGATACATAATATTCAAGAAGGGCCTATAAATTGGAAGTAGGAGAAGAAGGACAAAAAAAAAAAAAAAGAGAGAGAGAGAGAAAAAAAAAACCACAGCTACGGAAGGGACAAAGATGGAGCTAAGAGGTGCTTACAAAGGATGTGAGTAGAATGGTCCCAGGCATGATGTGCTCCCTTACACAGTTAATGACTCACTTACAGGTGGGCCTCAGCCAGACTCTGGTGCCCATCACCCCATCAGTGCCCGGCGTCCTTAGGTCTTTTGATCAGCCAGTGCTGAGGACTCAGGAGGGAGCAGTCAGGCCTCCTGGGGACCATGATCCAGGGGCCACTGTCAGTCAGGCCAGGATCTCCCTCCACCAAGGCCAGCATCCACACTATCAGGGCCTTCTCCAATGCCATATCTGGCAGGAAGATCTAGAGCCATGACCCTCAGGTAGCCCCAGTCATTGGGGGTCGAACAAGTTCCATTGCATAAAGCATTTCAGATGGCTGAAGACCACCTTAGGAGGTATGGATGGAGACCCACAGAGCCTCACCCAGACCTAGGGCTGCTGATGACAGGGGGCAGGTCCATATAAGCTATGGAGCTTTTTCTATGAGCGGAAGGAAGACTGGGTGATCTGCTTCCAAAAAGATTACCACCTCGGAAACCGAAAAGGGGATCTCTGAATCAGAATCAACTTGATGGCAGACAGTTTGTTGTTGTTTTGTTTTGTTTTTTAGGTGTGAGTGTCATAAATGGGAGCAGCACACAGCTTACTGGGCGCTGGGTATGAATGCAGTTTGTGTGTGTGTGACCTGGTGTCAGGTACATATGGGTAAGGGGTGGGATGTCCTTGTCCTACAGGGAGGGGGACCTTGACACATAGGAAGTTGCAGTCACCACCTGGGTTTACCTGCATTTCTGCCGTTTATCCTCCACACCTGCCCATATGAAGATCTTGTGTTTTCACAAGAGCAGCTTGAGGGCCTCAGCAGTATCTCTCACTGTGACTGGGGCTGTCATTACCTGGCATCATCTTCAGCAGCCTGTCTCAGCAGCAGAGTGGACTTCTGATCCTTTAGGCCTAGAGAGTTGGTCTGCTCTCCTTGTGGGACATTGTGGGTGGGGAAGCACTTGGGACTTGGGACTTGGGACCTTAGGAGCAGCCCTGGGCAGGTGACAGGAGGGAATCATGAGAAGCTGGTGACACCCCACATTTGACCATCTATCTTGGAGGAAAGGCCAGCTAGGTAGCTCAGGTTGTACAGACTCTGAGAATGAAGGCTTCTGTCAAGCCACATGGCTGATAAAGAGCCCAGCCAGGACTCAAACCCTGGCTTTTTGCTTCAGAGCTGTGCTTTCAGCCACTCCCAGACAGAGTGGCTGCAGGTACAGGGTGACTTTGGGGTGTCCATTTTGGATAGGTTC
The DNA here is from genome assembly GCF_000298275.1 of Orycteropus afer afer. NCBI lineage: Eukaryota > Metazoa > Chordata > Mammalia > Tubulidentata > Orycteropodidae > Orycteropus > Orycteropus afer. The sequence goes on along the minus strand of NW_006921910.1, from coordinate 838,350 downwards.
TGATCTTCCCTGGCCTCAGTTTCCTCATCTGCAAGACAAGAAACCAGCCAGCTGCTGAGCCTCTCCTCAGGAAGCCGGACTGGGGCCTCTCAGGACAAGGTTGGTTTCTGACTGCTCTGGGGTCCCCAGGGGACCTGCCCCCAGTGACTGAAGGAGGTAGCCTACCCCTGGGCTATGAATGCTGTGAGGGAATGGAGTGGAGGTAATGCTGGCAAAGGATGCAGATTTTGTCCTTTATTCCCGGGTCTAGAATACCATACCCTTCAGAACTGTGCCTCTGGCCTGGCCTCAAATCCATCTCACAGGAGCCTCATGGGAGTGAATTTCTGCTAGTTCTGACTGTGAGGGACAGTCATCTTAGATGAAATCTCAGTAACTGATTGGAGCTGTGACATCATCAGGATTCCTCCCTGACCCCCTGAGGGTCCACTGGAGCCTCTGAGCACCCCCTGGAGGCCCTGCCCCTGCCAGCACTCTCACTCTGAGAGACCCTCTCAAGGAGCACAGCAGGGTCTCATTTCACCCACAGCCCCAGAAGGCGGGTATAGAGGACCTTACCATAACCCCATCTCATAGATCAGAAGATGGAGGCACAGAGATTGAAGGAGTCGATGGGGCCAGGTGACAAGGCAGTGGCCAGACCCTGGATCTCTCTACCTGGGCTGTTGTTTTGGGGAGGGGGTGCCATTTGCCCTCCTAGGAGGGAAGGGCCCATGTCCAAGACCACCCTGGGGCAGGGCCATTTGTACAGTGCTCTGGAGTAAAGAACAGACCAGATTTATTTTGGGGGTGGGTAGCTGAGGGGCTCCTGGGGCCTGCAACTGATGACTGGGGTCCAAGAAGCCCAGCACCAGGGGCTCCTCCACTCACTACCTGGTTTCTCTACCTCCCAGAACTCTGGTTTCTTTAGCTGTAAAATGGGAACAGTAACTGTACTCATGTCATAGGGTTGTTATAATGACTCCATGGAGTTATTGAGGCCCATGGAACTAGCATTATCTATGGATAAAGGGGTTCTAGGGAATGGAAGGCAGGCCAATTGGGCAGGGAGGCAGCAAGAGCGAGCAGAGCCAGGGTGGGTGGTGAGGGGGCCTAGATGCCAGCACAAACAATCTGTTTCCTATAAACATGGGCGCCCACACCAGCCGGCCGCCACCCGGCAACTTCTGCGAGTTGAGAAAGTGCGGGTATGTTTACTCACACTCCCCTGTGCCAGCTGGTGTGCTGGGCACAGCTTCTCTCCCAGCTGCCTCGACAGCCGGCAGCTCCCAGCTCAGGGAGGGGGAGCGAGCGGGGGCCCCCAGATCTTGCTTGTAGTTCAGTTTAGCTTGGGCTTGAATCCCTCATCCCTGATGCTATCCTTGATTGGATCAAAAGAAAAGGTGGCCTAGAGAGTCTCCGTGGTTGATGTCCATGTGGCCAGGCCACACCAAATCTCCTTTGCTCTCCAGGACCACCCCCAACCTGAGGCCCAGTGCACCTGCATGCACAAAGGCCTGGAGGGTACCCTTGTCCTGAGTGTAGGCAACAGGTGACCCTCCAGCAGGGTTTGGGTTCTCCTCCCTTCCCAAACCCCAGGTGCCTTCTCAATAAGTGCTTCCCCCTGGATGTGTGTGGTCAGCATTTGGTTGCCATAGCACCTCCAGAACTGACAGGCATACATTGCAAGTGGCTAGGCTTGCAGGGGCCCTGTACCTCATGGGCTCCGGCGTGCTGGGGCTCCTGTCTCAGGTTCTCTGCTCTGTGGACACCTATCTGAGCTCAGCAGTGGCAGCTGTAGGAGGTGTACACATCGTCCCCATGAGGTCAGGGTAGAGGGAAGGAGTTGCTACGGCAATACACATCTGCCATCTGCCATCAGGCCCCAGTTGGGCATCTCAGACTCATGGAGCAGTGGAAGCTTAGAGGAACTTCCCAAGAGAGGGCTTCTTAGGTGCTGAGTGGCCTGCATTGGAACTTGGGGATGGGTTGAGAATGACAGAGACCTGGCCCTCTAGCATTTGCTTTTGAGGTACACATGAGCGTGCCTGTGCTAACATGTGTCCGGAACACTGGAGTGTGTTTCTTCCCCAGGCCCACACAAACTGGGCCATTTGGGGTTGCCACCTCTGCCAACCTGTCCCCAAAGCATCCTCTTGACCACTAAGGGAACCAGAACTTGGGGAAGATGAAGTCACAGGTGGCAAGCTTCATGTAGGTACACAGTCCTGGGAATGCTATTATCTAATGATGGCAGTCTGGAGGCCAGCCACTGTTCTGGGTGACTGTAGGTGACTCCCTTCCTGGCATACCTGATAGCTGGGTTTGCTTACTTCCTGTGACAGGGAATTCACTAACTCTCCAGGAGATGCTTCCAGGATTTGCGAGCTCTGAGTGCAAGAAAGTTCTTCTGGTTGCCTCTAAGCTGCAATATACACCTCTGCTCACTAGTACCATCAGGAACCTTTGAGTTCTGCCCTCAGGAACCTTGGAGAAAGGATCTCCCACTTTGGAGCTAGATAGGCCATGACACCTCCTTGACTGCTTTCACCTGATCTGAGATGCACAGGCCTTAACACTGGAGGTCTCACTGCAAGGCAGGCCTGAAATAGATGGGTGATCAGGATGGGCATGGTTTTTTTTTTTTTTTTTTAGGATTTGGGTGAAGATTTACAGAGTAAATTCACTTTTCATACAGCATTTCACATATACTTTGTCTCATGTCATTGACCAAAATTTACAATGCAGCAGCTCCCCTCCCACTTCCTCCCCATAGTTACCTCCTCCCAGTGTCCATCCCTTCATACTCTTCTGCACCCTGAGCTATCTCCCTGTGCATAAGCAGCCCTTCCTTCTCCCATGATTGTTCTCTCCAGGGCGTGTGTCTACTTGAGGTAAATGTTTAACTCACATGCCTGTACTTTGTTTGGCTGGAAACCACAGTTGTGGGCTCAATTCCAGACCTGAAGGGCAACTAGGGGCCATAGTCTCAGAGGTTACACCAGGCTCCATTGGACCAGCAAACCTGGTCCCCACCTTCTTTTTTTTTTTTTTTTTTTGCCTCCAAACAATTTTGAGTTTTGTACCACTTTGTTCTCCCTCTTTATGTAGGATCTCCTACATCATTCACATGAACTTATAGGCCCATTGTCTGCCAACCCCATATATGATCTTGGATACACTCTCCATTTAGACACACCCAATTGTTCAGCCTGTTCACCCATCTATCCGTCCCTATCCCCATGTTTGCTTTCACTGACAACTCAGTACTGTATATGCAAAGGGGTTCATATTTGTTGTCTGTACTGCCCATGTAACTCTCTCTGTCTTTCTCATCCTCAATGCTGCCATATTGGTCACTCACATTTGGTACATTGCCCTTCTCTTCACCCAAATCAATATTTATCTCTATCTAACAGCATTCCCTTCCCTCCCCTCCCACCCCTGGTAACCAACAAAGAAAATGTCCTCCAATAGATAAACCTTTCCTTAACTTTTACAATAACGGACTAATACAATATTTGTCCTTTTGTGACTGACTTATTTCGCTCAGCATAATGTCCTCCAAGTTCATCCACGTTATGCGGTGTTTTGCAGATTCTACATTATTCTTTAGCGTTGCATAGTATTCCATTGTGTGAATGTACCAAAGTTTGGCCATCCATTCCTCAGTTGTTGGACATCTAGGTTGTTTCCAAGTTTTGGCTATTGTAAATAGTGCTGCGATGAACATCGGCGTGCATATATCTGTTCTTGTTATGGCTCTCACTTCTTTAGGGTATATACCTAGTAATGGGATGGCTGGGTCAAATGGTATTTGTATTTCCAACTTTTGAAGGAATCGCCATACTGCTTTCCACAATGGTTGTACCATTTTACAGTCCCACCAGCAGTGTATGAGAGTCCCATGTGGTTCTTTTTTTAATTTCTTTCTTTTTTTTTTTTTTTATTTGTGATTTGGGTGAAAGTTTACAGAGCAAATCCACTTTTCATACAACAGCTCACATACACTTTGTCACATGACATTGACTACACTTTACCACAATGCAACAGCTCCTCTCCCACTTCCTCCCCATAGTTACCTCTTCCCCGTGTCCTTCCCTCCCATGCACTCATGCCCCACAAGCTGTCTTCCTGTGCATATACAACCCTACTGTTGTCCCATGATTGTTCTCTACAAGGAGTGTATCTACCTAATGTAATCTATCTTTTGTTTGACTGGAAGCCACAGGAGTGGGTTCAATTCCAGACCTGAAGGGCAGTTTTTGTTGTTGTTATGTGCCGTCAAGTCGGACCCGACTCATAGTGACCCCTCCTTGGGTTTCCGAGGCAGTATCACTACGGAAGTTGATTGCCCCATCTTGCTTCCGAGGAGTGGCTGGCGAGTTTGAACCAGCAGCCTTCTGGTTAGCAGTCAAGTGCCTTAGGCACTATGCTACCAGAGCTCCCTGAAGGGCAGTTAGGGACCATAGTTTCAGTGGTCCCACCAGGCTCTATCAGACCAGCAAACTTGGTCCCTTTTTTTTTTTTTTTTCCCCCAAATGATTTTGAGTTTTATTCCACGTTGTTTTCCCACTCTATCCAGGATCTCTTACTTAGATCCCTCTCCAAGTGGTTGACAGTGGTAGCCAGGCACCACCTAGTTCTTCTGGTCTCATAGTTGTATAGGCTGAGGATCGCATGGTATACCAGTCTCTTGGACTGATTGTTTCCATGAATCTTTGGTTTTCTTCATTCCTCTTTGCTCTGCACAAGGAGAGACCCATCGTTGCATCTAGATATCTGCTTTCAAGCTTTTAAGATCCCTGTCGCTACTCACCAAAGTAGGATGTGGAATGATGTTTTGTGTAGTATTAGGAGGATGGGCATGGTTTTAAAGTTGGTTTGGAAATTCACATCTGTTTCAAAGGAGCACAGCAGAGCCATGCCCAGGAATAATACTTCGTACTCCTCTGTAGTAGGTCACCCCTCACCCCGGGGCCACACAGGGTGGCCTCAAAGGCCAGGGGCTGCACCCAAGGCAAGCTCAGGAAGACTGGCACAGCCTGGCCCCAGCTTGGCTGGAAGGATGTGTGGTTTATTATTTTGTGTTGGGTTTTGTGTTTTTTGAAAAACAAGAGATTGAGCCTTTTTATGACACGGATTTTACAGCATAACGAGGCAGCGTAATTTCCCATTCTCAGCGGCAAGTGCACTTTTTACACTAATTGCATAATTAGACATAATGTACTAATTGCGGTAATGGATGACAGTCAACTAAACTTTAACTTTAAAACAGGGAGGTGTTGCTGAGGGTGGGGGCGGGGGCTTCCTGCCCCTGTGAATTTTGTGAAGAGAAGCCTGCTGGCAGGAGCACCTCAAAGATGCCTCTGCCTCTTAGGGCCAAGGAGCCACAGAGCCACTGGGGCCTCCCCCCCTGTCCCATGGGATCTAGACCACATCCCCCTCCTCTATGGGAGCCCCCCACCCTGTTGTCTCCCTCCCTCCTCCTCAGAACCTGTCTGCCAGCTTCTGTCTGCCCCACCACAAGCCCCTCTGCTCCTGCCACTGACCAGCCCATTAACAGTCCTGCCTCTTGGCCTTCACCTGATTTACCTAGAGTCCCTTCTCCCCCACCCACCCCCAGATCTGGCCAATCCCTGCTCAGCCTTTCAGATTCCACTCAGATGTCCCCTCCCCTGTAAAGCCATTCCAATCTTTTCCTTGATCCAACCCACCACGTTACTTGAGGACCCACCCTGTCCTCTATAGATGGGGAGTGCCAGGAGGGCAGAGGTGAGCTCTGCTCCATCTGTGCAGCCTCAGGCCCAAGAGGTCCCCAGTGAGAGCCTGTGGGTCAATGTGAAGGTACCCCAGTAGGGATTTAAGGACACAGGGATGAGAATGGGATTAGGATGGTCCCTTAATGGGCCACTGACCCAAGAGGGCCACATCCTTACCTGTTCTAGGAAGTCAAGCCAGGTGCCACTCTCCCTGCCCTGACACTGCCTGTATGTCCCCCATCATAGCCCATGTAGGGCCAGATTGTAATGGCCCAGTTGGATATCTGTGACCTTCTCCAGACAGAGGGTTCATTCCAGGCAACCCTACTCAATGTGAGATTGCTTACTAAAAATGTGGCGACCAATAGCACAATATACAAACTCTGATCATGATAGGACACCATACACAGCTCCTGAACTATGGGCCCAGTCAACCATAGGGTGGTGGCAGTGTGGCATGGCCATGTGGAAACCTAACATGGGAGCCGGCGAGTGTCAGTTGCTGATAAAGCATGTTACTGAGCAGCACATAACACCCCTACCTGTGTACTGACTGCACTGGGAGCTCCAGGGGCCCTTGCTTTTGCCCCTGCTGTACACCCGGCACCAGGCAGGTAAGGGAGGGGCTGGAGCCCCCCCCCCCCCAAAGTCATATGCACAGTGTAGTGCCTGGTGTGTCTGCAGAGCAGCCACTATGGGGCAGACCCTCAGTTTCTTCAGGAACTGGACTACATGCTCAAAACTGGTTGAGTCGGGGAGACCCTGGTGGTACAGCCTGCCCTGGATCTGAGCTAGGTGTTCTTGATGGAAGAGGGTCCTAGGAGCCCCAACTCCCATCCTTTGGAGGGCCCATCCTCCCATCTATCCACTTTCAAGGGTGATTGCTGTTGTTGTTGTTGTTGTTGTTATGTAGCGACCCCTACTTGGGTTTCCGAGGCAGTATCACTATGGAAGTAGATTGCCCAACCTTCCTTCCGAGGAATGGCTGGTGGATTTGAACCACCAGCCTTCTGGTTAGCAGTCAAGTGCCTTAGGCACCACACTACCAGAGCTCCTTCAAGGGTGATTAGCAACTATGTTTATACCCTTGGTTTTCCTTACAAAGATGAGAGGCAGGGGCAGCAGCCTGGTGGGACCGAGGCTCTGCTCTAACTAGCTGGGGTTCCTGAGCTGGTCAGTCTTAGTCACCTACCCCCCCCACACACACCTCCTTCTTGGCCCTGCTCAGGGTCCCTGAATCAACACAAGTCCTTTGTCCACCCACCTATGGTCTCCCTTGATCTTTGGCACAAGTGTACCCCATTTTGGCAACTGATATCTGCCTCCAGCCCCAGGCCCTGTGGCCTCTTCGGTTGTTCCTTCCCTAGTGTTTGCCCACGTGGGCTAGGCCTAGGGAGGTCCAGCCTACCATCTCTAGCCAACTCCATTCTGCCTTCTTCTGGGCCCTGGTTGCATGAGGATTTGGGCAGTTCAGACCCCCACATGACTGCTCCTTATGAGACTAGGGAACAGATATAGAAAGACTTAGTGAAAGGGGGTTGGAGAGCAGTAAATCTCAGGGCTCAGCTCCCCCCGTCCTCCCTGTGCTCTGCCCAGCTCCCAGGTAGAGGGAAGGGACCAGGATGCTAAAGCACCCGGCTGAGACCCTAGCTAACTCTGGGCTTTTGAGGAGACAGCCAACGGCAGGACCGAGCCTGCGTCAAATCTTTCTCGTTCCATTTTCTTTCTGATTTAATTTTCCAGAGATTAGGGCCCGTTCACCTTCGCTGAGGAGAGGAGCCTCGCACCGTGTGTCTTGTTTTCACTCCTGGGGTTGGGTGATTGGTTAGTCGATCAGGTTGGTTCTGAGGACCCATCCTCCCCATCCATCCCATCCTCTCCCTCCAGAATGTCCCTCTTGCCTCCCACTGCCTCATTCCTTCACTGTCACCTTGATCCATCCCAGGCTCCCTTTCAGTACTTCATACCCCCTTCCCCAAAGCCCTCACCTTCAATTTTGGGAATAAATGGAGGAGATAAAACTGCACAATGAATGTGCCCTAAAGCAAAGTCTCAGACAGACCCAGTTCAAGTCTCAACTCTGACTTAACCCCTCTGACCCTCAGTGTCCCCATCTGTTGAGATGATCAGAATGGACCCTCCTCAGAGGTTGTCAGAGATCAGTGAGGTCAAGCATTAAAGCACCTGACCAGAGTGGCAGAGATACAAAACAGGGGCTTTGTGGTTGGTCTTCCTCTCCTGTCCTCTCCTCCTTTGCTTTTCCCATCTTCCCACCCTTCCCACCTTCCTCCTCACCCTGGGCAAGTTGGGTCTAGGCTGGCTCAGGTCTAGGCCCTACTACTGCTGGCTTTCTGAGATGTTACAAAATGCTTCTCCACCCTGATGGAGGCCTATCCAGTCAGTGGTCCTGGAGCCTTTCATCTCCTGTAGTGCCCATCTCTGTGTTCTAGGCAAGTAGGGGATGGCAGTTGGACCCCTATCTCAGTCAAGATGGTTGGGGGCTAAGGCTGGCTCTGTCTGACCCTAAAAGCATCCTGGCTTCCTGGCCAAAGTCACTATTCTTCTGTGTGTCCTCCAGGCTCACTTCCATGTTGAATCAGAGCTGCCCCAGAAAACAGCAGGAGGCTGAGCAGAGGGTCTGGGGCCCCTGAGGAGGCCTGGGGTGGGGGGCGCACAGGCCCTGGGATTCCTTAGGCTAGAAGGCCAGCCACACATACTTCTTAACAAAAGAATTGTTATAGCTGAGAGAGGGTTGGGGCTGGGGCCAGAGCTGGGGGGGGGAATATGAGGAGAGAAGAGAGATGGAGGGACAGGAATCAATTGTAATAGGGGGTTGCTGTCAAGGGGAAGTGGCCATTAGGAGGACACCTTGGTAGGCAGTGGTCATAGGTACATAGCACAGGATGGGGAAAGCCAGGGACACCTTGGGGCTCTGAACTGCCTCCTGAATAGTCTCTCAGGCCTCAGCTACCCTTACTCTCCTTGTTCTTCAACACCCCTGTCACTTCTTCACCTGCCCTGCCCCACATGCCCACCTGGCTCCAGCCAGCCTGTTCCTCTAATCTGCTACTGTGTCCCGCCATCATCCTTCAACCCCCTCTATGGGACGGAGCCCTGCAACTTTCTCCCTCATCTCAGATGGCTTGGAGCTGCAGCAACCTGTTGACCTGCCAGCCCGATCATTCTCGTTCCAGCTGCCTGTGCAAAGGTGGGGGCCATGCGGCTGTGCTGCTCTGTGAGCTGTTGGTTTTTTCCAGTTAACTCTCTGAGCCAAGGACACCGGCGGGCATGGAATCCTGCTGTGGTTGTTGAGGCTCTGCACCCGATGTGCCCTGGCCTTTCTGCTGCTTCCGAGCTGGCTTCAGGGGCCAGAACTGGAGGCTAGAGCTCAGGGGAGCCAACCCTGGGAAGGCTCTATGCTCTAAGCTGCCCTGGGCTCTGCTGGGCGTCCTGCTGGGCCAGCAGGTGGAAAGCACCTCCCTGGACCACATCAATGGAGAGATGGCCTATCTCTCAGGGTGGGACTATCTGTTGGACTGTGTCACACAGATCTCCCTAGGATTCAGGATTCACCTCAAAGCCCATCTCAAGGCAATGGGAGCAGGTCTAGGGCAATGAGGAGGAGCAGAGTGAGGCAGTTGGGGCCTGTCATCCAAGAGACATGGAAGGAGTGAGGGCTATTGTACCTCAGCAGCTCATCTGAGATGTGGGGACTGGCTTGGCTAGCAACTTGGCCATCCCTTATGATTCTGGGATTCTGCTCTGATCTCCCCAGAGATTCCTTTTTCTCACTTCTCTGCCCTTATTCTAGGGAGCATTTAGATGGGCAGGGAAAGTGGAGGGGGTGGGAGGCAGAGACAGTATAAACAAAGATGTGGTAGTAGGAATCAGCATGGGGTGGGGGCCAGGAGGTCTATAGGTGCATGATGGGACAATGGGCTGGGGATGCAGGGCCAGGAGAAGGGTAGTACGGTAGATCCTTGGGTAGAAGTGATGTAGGAGGAAAGCACAGTAGGTGTAGCTCCAGTCTTTGAGGGGTTACACAGTTCCAGGCAGAAGTAGAGGAGTCAGGCCTAGGCCCAGATGGCCCTGGGCTCTGCTCTTGAACTTAGAATTGAACAGATGCATTTGCGCAGGGTCCACTGCACACAGGCCTGGTACTTGGGGAGAAACGGAAGGGAGCTGACCATGGCTGGGCCCCATCAATGGCATCCCCATCTCTGGGCTCCCCCATTATCACCTCCAAGGCAGAGGCTAAGGTGTTGGAGACAAGGACAAGGTGACGAGGGGAGGGAGGGAGGGGTGCCCAGGCAGGCCTGTGAGGAGAGGATGGGGCTGGAAGTGGACAGACCCCAGGGATGGAGGCTGATGACTCTGGACAGGCTTAAGTATGGGGACCTTGCAGGGAGAGGATGGAAACAGGGGACTATGATTCCCTGTGCAGAATGCTGGCAATCCTAAACAATAGCAGTAGCAACAATAGCACAGGCTCTTCACCATATGCATCATGTGGTCCTCAGTGAGCCCATGAGATGGAGATTGCCATTCCTTCATTTAATAGATCTGAGGACTGAGATTGAGAGATAAGGTGACTCTTGGCTGGGTTGCTGCTTCTAAGCCCTTGTGACACCTGTTGAGAACCTGAGTAGTGTGGCCCTGCAACCTGGAAACTAACTCTCTCTATTGCCCCCAAACTCCAGGACAGTCACTATACCAGACTGCAAGGGGCATTTGAGACCTTATCCTGCCCACACAGAGCCACCCCCCCCCCCAGGAGTCTTGTCAAGAGGCCTCAGTGTCCAGCCTCAGATCTGGGTCTATTTCTACTACAGACAGCCCAGATGGCCTTGACCATGGCAGCACCTGAGAATGACCTTGATAGGGGAGTCTGAGGTTTGGGAACATCCTCCCCAACCCAGAGAAGTCAGGCAGCTGCGCCCCCTGCTGTTGCAAGTGGGCCAGGTTGAGCTCTGCAGAGGCTTCAGCCAATGTGCCTGTGACTGTGGACAGGGGCGGTGGTCCAAGGCCAGGGAAAGAGTAGTTTTAATTCTGAAACCTGACAAAGACAGTTCAGGGAAGGTGGAGGATCTGGCTGTACTGTGTGGCCTTGACCTGTCCTCTCCTGTTTCTGAGCTTCAGTTTCCCCAAGAATAAGGCTTTGGGCTCCAGGCTCCCTATGTTTCTCCAGACCTCCAGACTCCAACCCCTCCATGCTGCCTATCTCCATCCCTGCCTCCCATCTGGGGGCATTTGTCCTGAGGCAGGGCCCAGGGGCCTGGGAACAGCCCGGCCTGGCACCTACTTAGGCCTCCATCCTCCTGGCCACATGGCCAGGCTTGCAACTCGCCCCCTAATTGCCACTGCTGTGCAGAAAGGAGCAACTTCACCACAAATTATTTTGTTCTAAGAGCAGGACAAAAAAAAAAAGAGAAGCCAGGAGGAATGGGGGGAAGAGGAGAAAATTGAGAGTAAGGCTTTGTGCGGTGTTTTAACCCATGGGCTGCTGGTGCTGAGTGGGCAGTAGGGCAGGGGCTCTAGTGACACCTCACCTGCCCCCCAATACCTCTGTCAGATGATGGAGGCCCTATCTCCCACCACCAACCTGTCACTTTCAGACCTTATCTCTCCCCATCACCCCATCTTGTCTTTCATCAGCTACCTCTCCCACTTTATCTCCCCCTCATTGGCTCCTCTCTCTGTCCACATCCCTCTACTTCTGCACAGCCTGGTGGCAGCGGTTCAGTTGTGGTGGCCCAGCCTATGACCTCTGGTAAAGGGACCATCTCAGGGCACAAACCTCCTGGGTACCTTGATGGACATATGGACCTAGCCAGACACAGAGCCTGGACAGGTCAAGGCCACACAGTACAGCCAGATCCTCCACCTTCCCTGAACTGTCTTTGTCAGGTTTCAGAATTAAACACACACACACACAGGGGTTTGTGATGCATGCGCATACTCGTTTGTGCACACACATGTATATGCACACACCCCAAGACCCCAGTCATGAACAAAGACACCCATTGAAATCTGCTCTTAAGACACATACAAACCCCAGGCTGTGTCTAGGGGCCCTAACGTCACCCCACCCCCAACACACAGGCACTTGCACACAGATGGATGTGTGTTGAGCCATACCATGCCCACATGCACAAATTCAAACTGTCATATTTATACCCTGCATGCACATGTGCATGAGGAAGAGGGAGAGCAGATCCATTCCTCCCACCTGCCTCTTCTTCCTTGGTACCCTCCCCATATTCTGTGCCTTGAGTGACAGAGGAGCCCTCAGGGGTGCCCAGAACTCCTGCTAGTTTCTGCAAACACCCTGGGGCAGTGCCAGCAGAAAGGAGTATAGTTGCCTGAGCTGTATGGAAGAGCAGCTGTGTGTGTGATGTAGGTGTGTGTGTGTGTGTGTGTACATGCATGTGTGAGCATATTGGTATGTGGATATGGGATGTGTGCTTATTGGTTCCATCTCCCCCCACACCATGCCCTGCCCTCTGGTGCTTGTAGCTACTCTGAGCTAGTCATGGCAATGCTGCTTATGGCCCTCAGAGGGGGGACACTAAGGCCCAGAGAGTGACAGGCTTACTCCATAACCACCAGCCCAAACTGGAAACCCATCCCGGGTGTAAGCTGTGGAGCCCATCCATGAGGACTACTGGGTCCAACCCCCAGACACTGTCCATGCTCCCTCAAGGTAGCCAAAGACAGACTTGGGATAGAGGCTGGCTGAGGTGAACGTGTAGAGGGGCTATTCAGGAGTCATGGCATGGGAACACTGGACCACACGAGCCTCACCGCCAGTATCTGCTTTCTTCCAGATCTACAAGGACAATCGGAACCTGTTTGAGGTTCAGGAGAATGAACCTCAGAAGTTGGTGGAAAAGGTGGCGGGAGACATTGAGAACCTACTGGACAGGAAGGTGCAGGCCCTGAAGGTAGGCGTGTGTGTGTTGGTTGATGAGGGTCATGTGAGATGGCCATCCACTTTAGGGCAATGTCCCTCCCCGCCCCACATGATCACACAGCCCTCTGAATTCAGGTTGAGCTACCATTGGCAGGCTGTGCCCATGTGGACTATGGGTAGCTGTGGCAAGATGATTGTGACTGGAGTAGGTTGTAGGCTGCAGGTGGGGTGAGCTGGGGTCTCAGAGGCCTTGTGCAGGCCCCACCCCTCCCTCCTATTGGACCTGGAGTTCTCCCATTCCTCTGTGTCCTCCAGCCCATCTGTGGGTGAGGCCCTAGGTGAGCACTTGACCAAGACAATGACCTGCTGCTGGTGGAGTCTGCCTCTGAGGGAGACAGGAGGGTGGGCTTCAGGCTCTGATGGAGAGGGAGTATGGAGGGGCCCTGGATGCCCCACAGAGAAGGCTTTGGCCATGCAAGGCTGGGGCTTTAGCCCTGTTCTGCCCATGACCTTAAATGTTTCTCTGCTCTACTCTAGACCTCAGTCTCCCCATCTATACTCAGAGAAATTGTACCTGTCAGCTCCTGGCTCCAAGGCACTGTGTGGTTCTGTGGGGTGACAGAACCCACTGAGCTGTGGTGAGCAGATCTACAAAACTGTCAGACCCTTGGCACTCAGGCCTCTCAGAGAGAGCAGGTGGGAAGGGGCCTCTGGAGTTGCAGAGTGTCCAGGGCAAGTCATAAGATAAATGAAGGAGGAGGAAGATCCAAATGCCATCAGATTAGAGGCCCAACTTCAACTACCCTTGCCTATGACAAAGATATTATTGTTGTTGTTAGACATAGTGATCATATGTACAACAGAGCAAAACACTGCCCATTCCTGTGCCATCCTCCCAGTTGTTGCCATGCTTGAACCCATCATGGCGCCTGCTGTGTCAATCCATCTTGTTGAGGGTCTTCTCCCTTTTTGGTGCTCCTCTACTTTACCAAGCATGACATCCTTCTCCAGGGACTGGTCCCTTCTAACATTACCAAAGTAGATGAGGCAAAGTCTGGCCATTCTAGATTCTAAGGAGCGTTCTGGCTATACTTCCTCCAACACAGATTTGTTCGTTCTTCTGGCAGGCCATGGTACATTCGGTATTCTTAGCCAAAACCATGATTCAAACACATCAGTTCTTCTGTGGTCTTCTTTATTCATTGTCCAGCTCTCACATGCATATGAGGCAATTGAAAATACCATGGCTTGGGTCAGACACACCTTAGTGTTCACCTTATGTCAAAGGTAGGTGAGTCCAATAAAAAAATGGAGTACTGATACATTCTACCACATGGATGGACTTGAAAATATAATCACTGAAAGAAACCAGTCACAAAAGATCACATATTATATGATCCCGTTGTATGAAATGTCCAGAATAGAAAAATCCCTTGAAACAGAAAGTAGATTAGTGGTTGCCTAGGGCTAAGGAGGGTGGGGTGATGGATAGGAAGTGCCTGCTAATGGGTACGTGGCTTCTTTTTGAGTTGATGAAAATGTTCTAAAATTAGATAGTGGTGATGGTTGCACAGCACAACTCTGAATATATTAAAAACCACTGAATTGTATACTTTAAATGGATGGGTTTTATGGTATGTGAATTATATCTCAATTAAACTGTTCAAAAAAAAAAAAAAAAGGATGAGAGTCCACATTAGCCATGTTCAGGCTCAGGCCAATATCGTAGACCCCCACCACATCCAGGCACCAGGATAGAGCCAGAACCCCTTCCCTAGGAGCTGGGCCCTGCTGTCCTCCATGGAATCCTCTGCCTACTCTGTGTGATCCAGGGTCATGGACTAGAGAAAGACTGAAATCCTGGGGCCCAGGACCCTGAAGAGGTGGACCATGAGGACCTCCCACTCAGTGCAGACCCAGAGCTGGACCCAGCTTAGCCCAGCAAGCAGGACTTCCTGGTGGAGAGTGTGGGGGATGCAATTGGGGAAATGAACTATTGTGGGGAGAAAGCAAAAGTCACGCCTTCAGTAGGGAAAGCAATCCTACTGGGGTTTCCCCTGATCATAAGACGTATTCTGATCATCTCACCAGGCCAGCACATCACATCTCACCTCTTTGCCTTTGCTGGAACTGAGCTTTCTCTTGTTCTCTGTCTCTTTGTTTCTCTCTCTTCCCTCATTCCTAGACCCCTCACTTGTAAACCACTTCCTTGATTTGCTGCCCTCCTTTCATAGTTTGGAAAGTTCAGGCCACCAGTCGCCAACTTGCATTGGGACAGTGATAAATTGGAGAAGGATCATCATCCTTCAGGCCTGCTCTCCACCCAAGTTTCAGACCTGGTCACCTTAGAGGGAGTTGCTGAGTGGTGACAGGGACAAACACCCAGTCCGCCCTCCACACATGGAGCTCAGTGCCCAGTCCTGGTTATGGTTACTTAGGAGCCACGGGGCTGGAATCCCTCTGCCAGGCACTTTCCCCTTCTGAGGGTAATGCTCAACCCTGACAGGTGGGTGGAGGGAGGCAGCCAAAGACCTGGAGTCCCGGACCCACCTCTCTTCCTGCACCCCACAAGCTGGACTCTGCTCAGTAAGGTTGCACAGTTGTCTGAGTTCTTTGCACTGTTCTTCAGCCCAGCCCATGGCCTGAAACATAGTTGGCACTAAATACCAGTTATTTTCATTGGGAAAAATGATGGGGGAAAGTGTCCATTGACTGAGCACTGACTGTGTGCCAAGCCCATCATACATCATTCTACTAACAGCCATGGGAGGGAAGCCCTGCTACCCCTACTTCACAGATGCGGGCACTGAGATTCAGAGGTTCCATACAGCAGGTCCAGATGTGGCAAACTCAGAATTTGAACTAAGCTCTCTCTGACTCTAAACCAGGCCCTTGATTCCCCATATTATTCCTGAGGTGTGCACAGAGTCTTCTCAGCCGTCGTCTACTACAGCACCCCCTGGCTGCAGAACCTGGAGATGTACCTGTCCACATCCCCAGTAGGAGGGGAGAATTACCATCCCCCTCTTGGGTCCTAGTTGTTCAAGATGCTCTTTGGTCTTAATTATGTTTTAAATTTGCTTTTAATCAAGTTCTGGCCCTTTTCTCTTTTCCTACATTTGTCTGCAGCCTGAGTGTATGGAGGGAGGGGTATTGGGGAGCTAGAGCCCCCACTCCATTGTTCCTCTTCTCCCTGGACCCCATCCAGTAATCCAATTTAAATCCCTTTGCTCTGGTCTGGAATTTTAATTCAAGACTTGGAAGGAGGGAGCTGAGCAGTTCAGGCTCACCAGGACGGAAGTTCATTGTCTCATCTAATCAGGGACAATCAGATGTTTGTAACGAATTTCTGCAAACTGCATAGGCTAGTTTATGGGACTGAGAGTCAGGCAGGAGCAGTCAAGTCAGGGAGAGCGGGGCTTGTACACTAGCTACCAGCATCCCTAAGTCCAGGAAATATACTAGGGTCTCAGCTTCAGAAATGTGGAGGGGAACCTGCCTTTGAACTTCAACTACTCAAGGAAATGGGGCCTCTGAGCCAGAGTTCATACTCAGGATCTTGTGTCCCAAGAGGTGTAGGGAGGTGTCTAAGGAAAAAAGCCAACAGCCTTGTGGCTAAGGGGTAGCAGAGATGAGAAGCCTGGGGCAGAAAAGCTGTCGGAAGGCAGCGCACAATATTGATGGAAATTTTGGCACTGAGGCAGCTAGAGGCCAGTTCAGAGCTGGGTCCACTGATGCATTCATGGGGGTTAGACATGCAGTTTCAAGGGCTAGCCCAGGGTAGAAGCCTCAAGAGTATTTGCAGAGCAGATGACAGGACTGTGGCTCTGGGTTCTAGCCAGAACTCAACCCCTAGCATCTGACTCTAGACCAGAGTCTCTCTTGAAAGTGCAGTAACGGTGGACAGACAAGCAAGGGATTCTGTAGTGTTGTTGGCTGCCTCCACCTATCATTCTCTGAGCAATTAAAAAGCATTTATGTGGGACTGGCAGTGGCTTCTGCCTCCCCTCCATAACAAACATTAAGAGATCTTGACCCCGCCACTTTCCCTCTCTTGAAAGGAGCCGCAGACACGTGGAGCCAATTAGGCGCACGCGTGGGCGCCAAGGGCCCGAGCAGCCTTTTCTCCCTGATTGCGGTGTTTACGACTGATTATTCTCCCCTCACCCAAACAGCGCTGCTGCTTCCTGGCAAGATGCCACTGCCACCCAGAGGAGCCAGCTGGGGTCCCTAGGGATGGAATGAGCAGAGAATTAGTGAGTGGGCATTTGTTGAGCACCTATTATGTGGGAACCCTTGTGACCCTCCACCTGTGGGAGGGGGCAGCCAGAGAACCGGCCAGCAAGGAAATAATGGAGGGACTTGGGTGGTGATAAGTGCTCAGGAGAGATGGGGCAGCATGTTGCAGTAGAGAGCACCACTCAGGGGCCTGGTGGAGGAGGTGGCCTGAGGAAAGGTGAACTGCTGTCTGCTCCTCATATACCCAAGTGGCCTGGGGATAAGCATACACCTGGGGCAAAGACATGCTAGTCCCAGAAACCAATGGGGGTGGAGATGGAGACAACCTCCCTGCCTGTCTTCCCATCAGGTAGCTAGGAATCTGGAGAAGACCTCTCACAGGCCTTTAAGCTGTGCTGGCAGGGCAGGGAGCTGGCCTCCCTAGGAAGGTCACAGGAGACACAGCAAAGATGAAGTGTGACTGGGGTACGGGCAAAGTGTCCTCAAGTGAAACATACCATCCATCCTTCATCTTCCCCCACTTGCTCGAACTAGTGGTGGTCAGATGAGGGCCTGATCAGGGCTAGCAGACTTCAGAAAAGTTCTTGTCAGAGATCTGGGGTTGGAATTCCCCCTGTGGGACAGGCATCTCTCCTGGGTCCTCCTCAAGGTGCAGGTGGTTTCTGGGCCCTCAGGAGGGGTTAGAAGAGCTGTGGTCATTGCCTAGCATCCTAGCCAAAGGAAGGTTCTCAGCAGACTAGGGTGTAACATCACTGAGGCCCACAGAGCCTAGTGGATGAGCCTCACACATAGCCCACCCTGCTGCTGAGTTCTCTGGAATGGCTGAAGGTCAGAGAGAAAAGGCTGAGTACAGCCATGTGTCGGGACAGGAGGCTCAGTATCCCACTGGCCCCAACCAGCACTGCCCACCTGCTGTGGGGACACCTTGGCTGGAATACCCAGGCCCCAGTTTTACCCCAAAAGGGGATGTCTGACCCACTTCTGCTCAATGGCCCTGCCAGCTGTGTGTCATGTAAGCTCCACCCAGTCTCCTCATTTGGTCCCTTGCTCACTAACTCATTCAGTAATCCTTCTCCACTGCCCCTGGCCTGGCCTGGCCTTGGGTCAGGCATGGTACCAGTCTCCACTCACTGTGAGGCAGAATTCCCATTTTACACATGAGGATACTGGAGCAGCCCAAAGGTTCCCACATAATAGGTGCACAGAGACTGAATGACAGCCCTGGTCAGTGCCTGGCTGAGATAAGGTCACAATCCCCCATACTTGCTATGGCTCCTGAGTCTCTTGCCCTTTCCAGAGTTCCCAGAGGTTGGGAGGAAGCAAAGTGTTGCCAACAGGGGCAGAGGGGAAGCCCAGGCTGGGAGAAGGAGAAGGTGAGGATGCACCAGGCAGAGAGCAGAGCCCAAGCAAGGGCCTAGAGGTAGTACTCAATTGGGAGATACTGGAAAGCAGCCAGAAAGGGCAGCAAACCAGGTTAGAGTGGTCCCCAGATGCAGGCCAGGAGCTGTCGCCTGTGCTCCCTTTTTAACACCTTGTGCCCTGCGCACCACAGGAGGTGGAATCTAGGCCTTGGGACTGAGGTGGGGGCAGGGTATCAGCCAGATGGAGGAAAAATGAGCCTGGGCCCAAGGGAGGTACAGTGGGCTCCCCTCCCCAAAGATAGCCTGTTGAAGGAGGATCCCCTCAGCTTCTGCCCACCTCCCTGGGGTTCCCAGTGAACAAAGGGGGTGGATGCTAGGAGGCAGAATGAAAAGGCCTGTAGATGCCACAGGGACAAACCAGTCTAATTTAGGATCAGAGGAGAGAGGAATTTAATTGAGTTTTAATAGCATCTGGCCCTTTGTTCTGAAATCCTCATGTGCGAGGGCTGGGAGAGGGTGGTCAGGTTGGTCCCTACCCTCCAGGGCCTTAGACTGCAGGGAACCAGACAGCAGGCTCTGTGGTCTCAGTATTCAGAACAGCTCATGCGGGAGGGGTGAGTCCTAGAAGACAGCCTGGAGGAGGTGGTGTTTGAGCTGAGCGTTGGAGATGGAGTGAAATTCCCAAAGGTGGAAGGAGTAAGGGAGGAAGGAAGGCACCCAAGCAAATCTCCCACCCTGAGCGTTGGCCCAGCAGTGAGTGAGCAGAGCTGATGCGGGCTGGGTCTGCAGGGGTGAGAGCTCTGTGGGCCTGAAAGCAGCCCAAGAGGTGCAGCCTGTGCAGCAGCATTTCCACTAGAACAGAGAGGGGGCGGGGAGGTGACAAGGACAGGGAGGGACAGAGCTCACCACCTGAATTTTGGGGTAGTAGCTGCACATTTGCAAGCAAGACTCCGTTATGGTCCAAGCAGCATGGGAGTGGCCAGTCATCTCTCTCACTCCAGTTTCTATGGTTTAAAATACGTATAAGCAGTGCCTCCACTGTGGCAGTGGGTGCCTGTGGGGTAAGTGAGCCAGGCTCACGGGCTGGTGAGTAAGGCACAGTGCCACGGGCACTGGGTGGTGAGAAAGACCCTCTGAGGCCCCTCATGGAACCGTTGGCTCTCTCTTCCAAGCCTACACCTGGAAGCTGGAGCAGGCTCAGACACCGAGGTGACCCTAGGCAGGGTTTCCTGGAAGAGGCTGCATGACCCTGGCTCATCACATCATGGGATACCAGAGCCTCAGGTGCCTTTGCTTTCTTCAGCCTCTGTTTACTGAGCTCTGAGCACCAGCTGTGTGCAGCCACTGTACTAGGTGCAGGGAACCATAGGAGTAGACCTGCAGAGCCCCTCCCTCAAGGGGTACAGATGCTGACGGTCACAGTGATATGATCCATATGACAAAATACATAGCCACAGTGGTGAGCCAATAGGGGCACTGGGCCAGGCCTAGGAGAGGGACCTTTGCCAGGAACTTAGGTGAATGAGGGTAAGGAAAGAGGAGAGTTGACAACAGAAGGAACAGAAAAGTGCAAAAGCCAGAGGTAGAGGGAGTGTATGAGAGTCTACATATTCAGGGTTTCTGTGTATTCGTGCATGTATATGCATTAGTGAAGTGGGGGAGTATTATTGCCCACTGGTTGGCTCTGTAAAACATGTGCACAGGTGCACTTTGAGACAGGTTTCAAAGTAGAAAGGCCTACGTGGACTGTGTACATTGCAGGCACCCCTCACTGGTGTCAGCAGAGACCTCATCTGTTGACCGCAGCCCACATAGTCCCCTAGCCTTATATCCCAAAATGAGACCTCTAGCCACGATTCCCCCTGAGACAAGTATAACATGGCACATGGTGCACCTGAGCGGGTCCAGAGCACTGAAGGTAGCCAAGAGTGAGGGATCTCCCCGACTACTGTGCTGCAGCCCTCACTCCACACTTGATCAGCACCAAGCACTTGGTAAATTTTTCACGTTCTCTGGGCTTCAGCTTCCCTACCCTTACAGTAGAAACAACAAGTGTAGCCTCAGAGATCTGTCATCAGAGTTTGCACTGGGCTTTGGTGACATTGATTCACAAGGAATGCTCATGGAGGTATCTTATGGGACAGGCACCATGGACAGGACTGACCTGTGCTTCTTTGGCCCTGCCCAGCATATGGATCAACCCTGGGCTGCAGGACCTCACGTCAAGCTTCCCTTCCTGGGTGCAGGAATGGTAGGACTGACCTTGTCAAGGCCCAGTCCCCAACTGCCACCTCTGTGGGCCATGCTGACTAGGCTGCTCAGTGCTTCCTGCCTCCTGGCACAAGACTTGGGTCCCTCATTTGAGAGGCTGGTCACGGTTGTTGGCCCTTTGTGCCAGCCTCCCTGTGTTTGCCTACTCTGTGCCTCTGCGAATGGGAGTCAAAGCATGTTTGCTGTGTCAACACCAGCTGGAACCCAGTTATGAACAGCCGAGAGCATGAGGTCATATCTGCCAGCTGCCCAGGGTTCAGTTCCTCTCTGGGCAGGCAGTAAGGTTGATGGGTGGATAGGCAGCCCTCACCTATACTCCACCCATTCATCCCACAGGACCACAGGACATGGGCCAGGTAAGTATCTGGAACCAGCGAATGCAGTCCCAGATGGGGAGCAGGACTTAGAAAGGGCCAGCAGGGAGCTCAGTCTTCCCCTGGTGCAGCCCATGGGGTCTTCCTGGCATAGGTGGCATTCAAGGCTTTGAAGGCTGGGTATGGAGCTTCCCCATCCCCCCATGCAAAATCACTTTGATGTCCCTGAGCCCCAGCACCAGCCATCTCATTCCCTGCATTCCCAGTCATCAGGCCCAACAGCGTCCAAGGAGAAGAGGCCTTAATGGTCAGACAGATGAATAAACAGTGTCAGGGCAGGTAAGCGGGACTCCAGGAGAGCACCTGAGCAGATCTAATTGATGCTTCTCATCCAGGTGTGAGCATAGGTGGGGCAGCCACAGCCCTGGGGAGGGCAGAAATGGGCAGCTTCTGGCTGGTGTCTGGCATTGAGAACAGAGGCCCAGAGAAGAGGAACTACTTTCCCTAGGCCTGGACAAGAACCTGAGTCCCCTCATTCCATGAAGGCTGTTCTACCACCTGGGGACTGAATCATTTGGCCACAAAGCAGAGCAGGGTCTCTGAATCCTGTTTACTCCTGGGATGAGTAAACAGGGTGACTCCCACTTTATCAGTACACAGAAATGGGTGACTTCCTGAGGAGACAGAGGCCTCTAAGGCATGGGCCAGGTGGCTGAATCAAGAGGTAGAAGGACCAGATGAGGTTGCAGCTATACCACTGACACCATACCACATGGCCTTCGTTGGTGATTTCCTTTCTCTGAGCCTTTGTTCCCCCATCTGTAAAATGGGACAATAAGAGTCCACCTGGTAGGGTTGCTGGGAAGATCATCTGAGCTTAGGTGAGGCCAGACCATCTTCCTATGCAACCACAGTGCCCAAAGGCCACAGAGCTGGCAAGAAGGGCACCATAAGGTGGGAAGCAGATGTCCCCTCCCACACCCCAGTCAGCAAGGAGAGTCTAGAGGGGCCTGTCTTGGGCACAGAAGGAATTTATGGGCATGTGAACAAAGAAAATGAACCCATCTATGCTCAGCCAATGGGCAGCAGTGACAGCCCAGTTAATGATATGGATGTGGCTCAACTGTGCTCTGTCTCAGAGCATGCATGTTGGGGCCTTACTGTGAGTGACTGTGCCCCCGCCCTAGATACCAGCTTACGGTGGGAGAAGGGGAAGAGCCTTGTGGGTGCAGGTATGCTCCTTCCCCTGTGTATGTGGGGCAGGGGGAGGATGTCTGTGGATGTGAGCATGTATGTTCTTGCATGCATACACAGGCCTGCTCACTTTCCTGAGGCTGCGACTCCCATGTAAGCTGGAACCAAGCTGTGTGACTGTGGCATCCATAAGGGCGTTACTGCTCCCACACCCAAAGGCCCAGGCAGAGACACCAGGGTCCACCATCCCACGATGATGACACTGACCTTTCCCAGCCACCCTTATGCATACCTAGGCCTCCTTTATATCAAATATTCTTTGGATAGCCTCATCCCCCTGTGTGACTGCCATGTAATTAGCTCATTTTGCAAAATATTGCATCTGTCATATTTTTCCCTCTGGTTGTTCTTTTCCCAGCAAAGGGTGGGAGGGGATAGAGTAGAGGAAGATTTCTGGGCATGGGACAACCTCACGTGTGAGCTCTGCCCCCACCCCCCGCTGCACACAGGATACCCCACCCCCAACACATATCCCTAGTACAGAGTCTGGTGACCAGGAGGAAAGTGGGCAGGCCAAACGGCATCCAAAGCCTGCCGGATGCCAGGAGGAAGGAATGGTGCAGGCCTGACTGAGCCCTGCCCCCGGAAACACACACACACACACACACACACACACACACCTGCTCACCCCTAGGGACTGCTCAGGCCCGAGCTGAGCACAGACTAATTTGATACTAAGTGGCATTGCCCACCCACAACCCCGCATGTGGTAAGCATGTATGTGGTGAACAGGCTGGCAGTGAGTAAGGGGCAAGGGGGCAGCACTCTATGGCCCCTCTGCTTGGCCATGCATGGATGCCATGCAGCAGTCCTTGGTTAATAAAGCCCCCATGATCCTCACTACCAACTATCTTCCCACCCTCACCTGCTCAATAAGCTCCAACAGCTGTGGACAGCCCCAGATTCCCACATTGTCTCTCCCACCCACCCACAGAAGCCAGGGTGTGGCCCAACTGTGAGGTGGGGTCTGCTTGGGCAGTGTATCAGGACAGGTCACACATGGTGCCCTCTGATGGGTCACCTGTGGCCCAGCTCCAGCCAGGGGAGCCCCAGGCCTCCTCCTCCCTAAATGCAGAATCATGGGCCCTCCTGACCCGTAGGGTTGGTGCCAGGCAGAGGGAGCAACCCAAATGTTTAAGCTGTTTTAGCATCAGAATTCAGTGCTGCCTTGGCCCAGCCACTGCTGCAGAGCCCCCATTCTACCTCCCTCCACCCAATTCCCAGATGGAAAACCAGAGGTCACTGAGGTGTAGGATCTGGACAGAGTCATCAGTGTCACCTGACTCCCTGGCTAGAGCTTGCTATAGCTGTGGACCCTAGGCGGCTACAAGGGCTGGGCTCTGAGTGTTCAGCTGGTGTGGCCTACTTTTCCGCTGCCCCCACCTGTCCCCCCACTTCCCCACCTTCTCTTGCTGCAACTCCCTCAGGATGTGAATTCTCTTAAACTTTTAATTAAAAACATTCTCCTTTCTCCCCCAAAGGTTTGCTTCCCTGTGATTTTCCTCTTAGAAGAAGTGGGGGGAGTAGCAGGCAAGGAGGTAGGGACAGACCATGGGGGACCTGGGGGAATGAAGGCATGGCCCAGGCTAGCCACCCTCTGCCCTGTGCCACCCTCCCTGGCTTCCCAGCTCTGCCAGGAAAGGCATCTCTGAAGGCCCCAATGCTGGGTGTCACTGCCAGATCCCTCCCCTCCCCCATCTAATCACTCAGGACTTTATGACACGTGCTGATTAGAGACAGGTCAGGATTTTCCACATAGAAGGAACCTCTTGATTTCCCAGGAGAATGCCCTCAACTCCGGCAGCCTTGGGTCCACTCCTGAACTTTGGGTCACAGGTTGAGGAAGTGACCTGTAGGGTTCCTGTTCAGCCAAGATGCAGCCCAGGGCCTCAAGGTCACCAGCTGGGTCACAGATACCTCACATGTAGAATTCTCAGCTCAGAGCTCAGGGCACAAGGCCAGGTCCTGGCTCATGGGCTCCTAGTTCCAGGAATATTAAAGATAATAGGTCCTAAAGTATACAAAACCAGAACATCATCTCTAATCAGGGGGCGGGAGGGGCCCTGGCCCAGCCTCTCCTTCCCTAAATGACTACCCATTCACCTGTCCGTCAATCTATAGGGAAACACCACCATGTCCTCCTTCAGGGTTGAAGCCACTAACTGGAAGTTCTTCTTTGCTCCAGACCATGATCTCTCTTGAAGTCTAAACCTGTTCCCTTGGCTCCTCCTCCAGAGAACTGCCTGGCCCTCGTGGAGAATATCAAGATGCCCCAGAGAAGGGGCAGCAATGGAAGCACTGACCCCATGGGGCTGGAACAGGGGCTCTTCCTCTACCTGTCTCCTGATACTCTCAGAATTTATCTACTTTTGGACTCCAAAGCAGCCCTACTTGGTCCCAGGAGTTGTCAGGGAGACATCCCGCAGAAGTGGGTGGTATAGCAGGGCCTGGGGGTGGATGAGATTGAAATTGGCTGAGGAGAGCCAGGCATGCCAGGTAGGGGCACAGCATAAGCAAAGGCAGAAGGAACTTTGGGCAGGACACTGGTTGGGAGTGGGGGCAGTGCAAGGATGAGGTCGAAGGGAAAGTGGGACACCTTGAACCCTCCAAAAAAAAAAAAAAAGCAAACTCACTGCCGTCGAGTAGAGTCCGACTCTGGGTTTCTGAGGCGGTATCACTATGGAAGTAGATTGCCCAACCTTCTTTCTGAGGAGTGGCTGGTGGGCTTGAACCATCAGCCTTCTGGTTAGCAGTCAAATGCCGTAGGCACTATGCCACCAGAGCTCCCACCTTGAACCCTAGGCATAGGAATTTAGACTCCAGGCATCAGAAACCCCAGCAGCCTTTTGGGTAAGGCAGTAGAGTTATTCATTCACTTTACAAGCAGATGGTGAGCACACCTACTGTACTACGGTGCCTGTGTCCAGGCCCCAGACAGTGCCCACCTCCCCTGCAGATAGATGCTCTGGGGCTCTGGGGGTGACAGAGTGGGGGTGGTCATAGGGGAGGAGACTGCATATTCCCATGGAGTAGGGTCACAGCCTCTTCTTGCTCTTCCTGCCTCTGAGCACTGCCATCTCCTCCTGGCTGGTGCCTCCTCAGACCCATTCATTTCCAAACCTGATGCCAGTGGGGTTGGGGAGCTCTTCCTCCCACAACAACATGTCTTGATGCTCCCAGACCTCATCATGCCAGACTCTACCCATCTACCCATTCCCAGGAGCACACTGAGTACCGACTGTATGCCAGGCCCTTTGCTAGGTGCTGGGGACTCCATAGTGACAGAGGCAGATCTGACTCTCCTTGGGGTCTTTGTGGTCCAGATGAGAGGCAGAAGATAGTAAGTAATGTGAACATGTGTAGTCGGGTGTCAGAGGAGCTTCAGAGGACAAACACAGCAGAGAGGCAAGGAGAAAGAGGATTCAAGGGAAGATCTCAGGACACCACCCCCACATCCGCAGGGGCAAACCCAGAGCCTAAGCAAGGTGAAGGCAGCGAGGAGGAGGACACAGACTTTCCTCCGGGCTCAGGGTCTGAGCCCCATCTCCCAACCTGGGCCACAGCTTCCTAAGGGTCTGGGAGTCTCCCTTCCCTTTTCCCCAAACCTGCCCCTGCTGGGAGCCTGAGTAGACAGAAGCCTCCTGCAAGAGGCAGGGTGCAGCTCTGCAGAAGCCTATCTGTGCCAGCTGTAAAGCTGCCCCCCTGTCCAACAGGGCCTGCTGAGTGATGCCTGTGAACAAGTGGTGAGTGCTTGTAGAGGAAGTCCTAGATCTTCTTAGCCTCTTGCCACCCTGAGCCACTGCTGATGTCAGCAAAAGAGAGCTCCTAGTGCCCCTTAGAGTTTACAGCAGTGATGGTTGGGCTTACTTTGGCCAAGGGACACATGGAACGTGTGTGTATGCATGCATGCACACAGCACACGCACGCGTGCACTCACATACATGCTAAAGGAAGGTTGTCTGTGTGACCAGGGTGTGCATACCCAGTATGGTTCTGGTGAATATGCATACCCATGTGCATGGCTGATGAGTAAGGTGGAGTCTCCATGACAAAGCCTGAACTCAGCACTCATGCATGTGTGGGAGAGATGTGTGATGTGAGCTAGAAGAGTCTGAAGTGCTGAGAGTGGGAGAGGAAGAAAAAACCCACTGCCACAAGCCTCCTGCTATACCAACTTGTGTAGGCATGCTTTGAGCACCCATAAATGTGTATATGTACAAAGCCCGTGTGCACATGTCCCTTTATCCCTGACTACAACCACACAAGCAAGCACACCCAGGCCTGTGCCCCCATGTGAGCACACAGATAACATGGGATACATGTACATGTGTGCATCTTGGTCTGTGTATGTACACATGTGGATATATTTATTACTTCTTATAAACCCCCTGTCACTCCTGTGTGGGCAGCCCCATCACAGAATAGGGGCCAACTGAACTAAGCATTGGGAGGCAGGAAGCAATTGCCGAAATAAAGGAGGGAGGAGAACGACATCCCAGGCAGAGGGAATGGTAGGTTCAAAAGCATAGAGCTGTGAGTATTATAATAATCAGAGACATGTATTGATTCCCTGTCTTATGAATTTCAGCATCTATGTAGCCAAGGGCCTTTCATTCATTCATTTTATTCATTCATTCACAAAATAGTTATCAAGTGCTGGATGCTATGATGACTGAGATAGGGGAAAAAAAAGTCTCTGTCTCAGGGAATGCACAGCCTGCTGGGAAATTACAGGGCAGGGCAGTGAAGTCCTTGATGAGGGGTATACAGGCACTGAAGGAGCCTTGAGGAGTGGCCTGGCAAGACTGGGGCTCATTTGTTGATTTGTTGTTGTAGTTTATCAATATTTGATTGGTACAAACTCTTCAGAGCTGGGAGAGCCCTTGGCAGTCCAGGTGCACATCTTTTATTTTATCAGTGGCAAATCTGAAGGCCTAGGCTCAGAACACACATCTTCAGGGTGCCTGTTTCAAGAATGCAGTTGTATTGAATAAAGCAAGGCTTGTCCCTAGCCAAACCCAGCCCTGGACTCACAGGATTTGGTCCTTTCTGCACAGCACCTCCTGCAACCCAGAGGTGGAATTGCAGGTCCAGGAGCCAACCTCTTCTGGGCTCCCTCAGAGCAGCTCCATGTCCTTCTCAGGCTGGCAGTAGTGTCTGAGGATCTTGTTGGACCTGCCTTTTGGCCTCAGTTTCCCATCACGGAATGGAGACATGATTCCTGGCCTGCCTGCCCTAATGGCAGTTGAAAGTGAGGAGTGCTAGCTCCCGTGATGCTGCTGTCCAAGGCCTTACTGCTGGGGGGATGTTGGGCTGCTCCCCATAGCAACAGGATGGATAGCTGTTTTCCCCTCCTCCTCGATGACTCTCAAGCTATCCGTCACTTACAAATTCTCTTTATCTCTAAATAAAATGATTTGTTAATTTGAGTGAGTGATCACAGGCGTCCGAGCCGTTTTCAGGCCCGGGAACAGCTTGTGGGCTCCCGGAGCCCCTCGCCGCCGGCCTGGCGCAGACTTGGAGGGGTTGTTTTCTATTTAAATGTGAATTGAATGAGGAGAAAAATGTTTCTCTTGGCAATTCCATAGGAGCTTGCGCTTCTGACAGATGTTGGAGTTTATTATCCCATCGGGCCAGCATTTTGTCGAGCAGAATTGCTAATTATTTCAGAAGCCCAGTCACAGCCGAAGAGGGGAGGGAGGTGGCAGGCGTAGCTTTGGGCATCATCTGTAGGCAGGCAGGCACTGGGATACTAGACCCAGCCTGCCACCCCTTTTCTCCCCATCCGGGATCTGCAGACATTTTGGGCTAAGGGCTGCCCTCACCACTTGTTTTTTTCTGCACGGAGTGCCCTGGAGGAGGGAGTAGGTCTGTTCTTGTCAGTGCTGCTTTGACCTTCTGGTATGGACTCTGGGAGGTCACTCTTAGGGTCTTGAATTGCTTGTGTGTATAATGGGTTCAGGGGATGGAGGATGAAAAAAGACTCCAGAAAAGGCAGTGTTTTTCTCTCTGTGTGAAGCCTAGATCATTAACTATAAGGGCCTGGGAACGGACTGTGCTTATGCAGTGGTCGGGCTGGGTGTCTTTGTAAGCAGGGGCTCTGTGCAAGCCTGTGTAGGTTTGGCATGACTGTGCTTGCATGTCACAGGCCACCTCACAAGCCTGCATGTTTCTGTGTGATATTATCTGTGACTTTGTGACACATGGCTTTGAAATATGGCTCTGTCCAATTCTTTCTGTCCCCAGTCACTTGACTGCAAGGTGAAAGCGGTCTTAGAAGACAAGTGGTCAAAGGAATAAACCCCTGGAAGGTTGGGCTGAGGCTTCTCAGGGTGCTACTCAGCCATAGGCAGGATGATGCAGATTTCAAGGAGCTCCTTGGTGAATGGGCTAGGAGAGTGGGTTTTGTGGTAGAGATGTGGCCCTGGCATCAAGATTCCTGGTCTCCCAGTCCATTCCAGCCCAGGAACCTTAACTTCACTTGGGGCAGATTAGAGCAGGGCAGGAGGGCCAGCCTCCTCCAACCCAGATGGGGACCCCAAGATTCCTCCAGGGCTGGATCCCAAAACCCACTGACTCCACACAGCCCCAGGTCATGCACTTCAGAAGCTGTATTAATTGTCTCTGACCCCAAGAAGACAGTTCCTTCTGCTGCAGCCCCTGAGAACAAACCCCCACCCCCAAGAGATTCTCCTGCCTCTGTCCTGTTCCTTACCTCCGTCTCTCCTCTCTAACTCGGAGGCAGGGCCCTGGATGCCAAGACTGCCACTAGGCTTCAGCACTTCACGCTTGCCCCCCTGCTTTGGTATCCTGTCTCCTCCCCTTTCCGTTTCCCTTCCCCTTCCCCACCCACATCCTCCACCTTCTCCACCCCACCCTTACCAGCTCCTGGCCTCCGGAAGCATGGCTTCCTGGGTTTAACACAAAGACAGCCACAGCAGCTGGGCAGGATTTTATAACCCTAATTAACACTGGATTCCCTGGGGTCCTGGCTCTAGAATCCTGATGCAGACTGAGACTAACAGTGCTTTAGGCAGGGAGAGTCTACCCTGTTGCCAGTGGGGGCAGATGGGCGCTCAGTCAGTCCACAGCAGCTGGTCCTATGAAGGTGACATGGAGCCGGCAGCCTTGTTCTCTCTCTGTTCAAATCTTGGGCCCTGACAGCTGCCCTAAGGGGGACTCTGGGGAGCAGGGGAGAGGTGCCCAGTCGTCCCCAGGGTGAGTGCATGCCAGGCGTTCTGATTGAACGTATGTCCCTGAGAACCGAGCCCTCTCTCTCCTCTGGATAAAACTCCACCGTGACATCCTTCCATTAAATAGGGCATGTTCAGAAGAGAAAATTGCTACTATTTTCCCCTTTTACTTCACTGTCATAAAAAATTGATCCCATATTGCATCCTTATTTCAAAGAATGAGCTAAAAAAAATAAAATAATAAAATAAAAATTCTCACTCCTCAGAGCATCCACTGTATCAAGCTTCCCACTCCCTCCATGCACGCCCAAAAAAAAAGAAAGGAAGGAAAGGAAACCCAGACCCTGGAGGGTGCAACTGTCAGTTGTCTGGAATGCACAGGACCTGGGAGCAGGCGGGGGGGAGGGGGGGTGCACAAGATGTGGCACATTCAGAAGGGGATTTCGATCTGGTGAAATGTGGTAGAAAATGGGATAATTGGGGGAGGTTAATTTGGATCTAAATGGAGCGATTCGTTATCTCAATAAGAAGCGTCTAGTTTTCCTGGGAGAAGGCTGCGCCTGCCAGATGCCAGCCGCCTGCTGGTGGGTGGTGGCTTGGAGCAGGGCCCCACATCAGTCTAGCGTCACAGAGCAGCCTGCCACAGGACAGGGGGTAGGGACAGAGGCTGGGAAAACAACTAGCCTGACACTCTACTGTGTGTTGAGCCTCCTGTCTCCTATCCAGTGTTCCTTCCCACAGGTCTAACTGCTGCCTACTGGAAGAGGGGACACAGTTTAATTTGCCTTATTCCCCAATTCATTTGGCAAATTGTTGAACAGCTCTTCACACAAACACCAAAAAAAAAAAACTCACTGCCATCCAGTTGATTCCAACTCATAGTGACCCCCTTTGGGTTTCTGAGATGGTAAGTCTTTATGGAAGTAGATTGCCTAGTCTTCCATCCATGGAGTGGCTGGTGGGTTTGAACTGCCAACCTTCTGGCCTTAGGCACTATGACATGCAGTAAAATATAGGCATATATAGTAAAATACATGAATATCAGGATCAGACAAAAGGGTCAAAGTAAGCAGCATCAGGCCAGGCTATTTGAGTGTTCAGGTTGACTCTGAGCCTCCTGGCAGCAAAAAGAAAAAGGAAGATCCAACTCAAGCCTATACGACTATGAGACCAGAAGAACTAGATGGTGCCTGGCTACCAATGTCAACCACTTGGAAGGAGATCTATGTAGGAGATCCTGGATGGAGAGGGAGAACAATGTGGAACAAAACTCAAAATCATTTGGAGAAAAAAGGGGGGGGGGCACCAGGTTTGCTGGTCTGAGGGAGCCTGGTGGAACCACTGAGACTATGACCCCTACCTGCCCTTCAGGTCTGGAATTGAAACCACGCCTGTAGCTTCCAGCCAACAATAGACAGGTATATGAGTTGAACATTTACCTGAGGTAGGTACACTCCTTGGAAAGAACAATCATGGGAGAAAGAAGGGCTGCTTATGCACAGGGAGACAGCTCAGGGGGCAGGAGTGCATGGAAGGACGGACACAGGGAAGAGGTAACTATAGGGAAGAAATGGGAGGGGAGCTGTTGCATTGTGGTAAATTGTGGTCAATGTCATGAGACAAAGTGTATGTGAACTGCTGTACGGAAAGTGAATTTGCTCTGTAAATTTTCACCCAAAATCACAATATAAATTAATTATTTAAAGCTTGACTTGGGCCCATTCTGTCATAGTTTAACCTGGCCATTATATATATTATAT
>NW_006921910.1:624994-804574 GCF_000298275.1 Orycteropus afer afer | reverse complement strand
AAACCTTCACATCACAATAGAAAAGAGGACAAGCACAAATACTCAGCATATACTAAAACAACAGCAACAACGGGAATGATAACACAATTCATAAAAATATTGAACCCATCACAAACACAGACATTTATAGCTCACATTATGCCATCTCTCTCATAAACTTTGATCGTGTTTTGATTCTATACTAGACTTTGTGCCATGGCCTGGTATTATAAGGAATTCTTCAAAGGAATTCAAAGTCTAGCACCACAAGTCTATTGGTGACTACTCGCCCCCCATACACATAAAATCTTGAAAGATATGTTACAGTGGTGCATGATCTGGGTAACGTATCATTGGTTCTTGCTGGGGCATTAAAGTGTGTTGCATAAATACCTAAATAAATAAAAAAAAATTTTTTAAAGGAAGATCCAAAAATAAACAAAAGAAAACAGAAAACCCAGTGCTTTGTGCTCCAACCAGAGGGGGTGAGATATTTGAATCAATTCCTGGTAGAATCCAAGCTCAGCTTCTCACAAAGTAGTATTTGAGGGTAGTCTCAGGGACATCAAGCTCAATTGGCATAACATACTACACCAAATATTGTTTCACCTTCTACTTTGGCAAGTAGTGACTGGGATCTTAAAAGCTTGCAAGCAGTCATCTAGATGCAACGATGGGTCTTTCCTCATCCAGAGCAAAGAAGAATGAAGAAAACCAAAGATTCATGGAAACAATTAGTCCTAGTGACTGGTACACCATGCGATCCACAGCCTATATGACTTTGAGACCAGAATAACTAAATGGTGCCCAGCTACCACTGTCAACCACTCGGAGGGGGATCTGTGTAGGAGATCCTGGATAGAGAGGGAGAACAAGGTGGAACAAAACTCAAAATCATTTGGGGGAAAAAAAAAAAGGGTAGGGACCAGGTTTTCTGGTCTGATAGAGCCTGGTGCAACCACTAAGACTATCTATGACCCCTAGCTGCCCCTCAGGTCTGGAATTGAACCCACACCTGTGGCTTCTAGCCAAATAAAAGACAGGCATATGAGGTGAACATGTACCTGAGGTAGATGCATTCCTTGGAGAGAACAATCATGGGAGAAAGAAGGGCTGTTTATGCACAGGGAGACAGCTCAGGGGGCAGGAGTGCATGGAGAGATGGACACAGGGAAGAGGTAACTATTGGGAGGAAGTGGGAGGGGAGCTGTTGCATTGGGGTAAATTGTAGTCAATGTCACAAGACAAAGTATATGTGAACTGCTACATGGAAAGTGAATTTGCTCTAAATTTTCACCCAAAATCACAATTTAAAAAAAACGTAGTATTTGGGGGGAACTTTACAGTGGTGCCCCTCAGCCCCATCTGCCTCTACTAGGGCCTAGTCCTGGATCTACCTCCATGAGACTCAGCGTGGCCTTGGACAGGTCTCTCTCTGGGCCTCAGAGCACCATGTGTTCTGTGCCAGGCACTACATGCAGGTCCCACCACCAGTGCTGAAGTTATTGGTCACACAGGTATGGCTGATGCTGCTCTGTGCTGTGGGCATGGGCTTAGCAGCTGAACAGACTTAAGTTCAGATTCCTAGGTCTGCCAGCTTAGTGGCCTTGAAGTACTCACTGCATTGTTCTGAGCCTGTTTCTTCTGAAAAATGGACCAACAGCACCAGCACCTCTTTCCCCCCCCAGCTTCATGATTGTGACAGACAAGTGGGGAGAGAACCCCAGGCACAGCCCCCAGTAGGCACCCATAACTGATAGTGTGGTTGTGAGGGCACTTGGTGGGCAGTTGCTTGAGACGAATGTGTAAGGTTTGTTCCAGCTATGTGTCTAGGGTGATGTACTGAGTATAAGAGGAGGGATGTGGAGATGAGTAGAGTCCCTTCCCCTCTGCTGTGGACTTTGAGGATGAGGATGGGTCTGACTCATCCTGTTTCTGTGGGACCCAGCACAGGCCATGAACCTGTGCTGGATAAAGGTTTGTTGAAAGAAAAAAGAAGAGGGGCACTGAGGTCACCTTTTCGTTGATTCTATACTGCATCGTAAGTGGGGGGACCATAACACAAAACAAAATGATCACAGGCAGGGGGGAGGGCTAGGAGGAAGGTAAAGCAATGGACAAATTGAGGGCATAGTTGCGGAGGGGACAACTGAGCTTGAGTCAGCAGCAGCTTGTGGTCAGAGAAGTTCATTTCCCCAGCCTCAAGCAGGTGGGCAGTGGGGCCTGTGGCACCCCCAGCAAGAAGTAGCCTTTCCTCACTTATGCCTCATGAGGCAACTGCAGGACATGAAGGAGTAGGTGGGCTGTGCCTACGGTGTCTACATATGCTGACACATGCATGCACATACTCAGATACACACATGCATATCTCCTTCACCTCTCCCCTTAAGCCTCTATCTACCTCCTGAGATTGGTAAGCTATTGGCCACAAAAAGATGGAGAAGTCTTCCTGTCCACCCTTACTAAAGCCACAGACTCCTGCTGTCCCCCTGCTTGGCAGACCTCCTTTAATGGAGCCCCAAGAGGCCCTTGCCACAGGGGTCTTATCCCCCTTCCCCCTGGCGGGGGGTTGTCCAGCAAGGATTTCTTTGGGAGCAGGAGTACTGGGAAGGGGAGACCCCCATGCTGGGGTCCAGACCTGGGGATGGGGGGGGGGCAGCAGGGCTAGGCTGGGTGTAGCCGTGGACTGGGAATCAGGTGGTTCAGAGGCCTCAAATATCTTGAATGGGCTGAGGCTGGGCTGGCCCTGTGGGTACAAGGACCCTCCCCTGCCCTGGAGAGCACTGGCTTTGCGGGTTCCAGGAAGGGAAGCAGACACAAGGGTGGTGGGCAACGCTGACCCATAGGGCCCCAGTCAGGGAGGTGCACTTCTATGCTTAGCCTCACTGCTTACCCTAACCCTACAGGAGTTCCACCTCTTGCTGGGCCCTGGTGGTTTTATCTGTGAAACTGGGTGAGGACAATTTACAATAGACTTTCAATAAGCTCTTGATAGGCATGGAAGGGCAGCTCTGGTACCTGCCCAGTCAGCCCAAGACTCTGGATCCACTTCTCTGGGAGTGGGCCTGGCCCTGACCTTCTGCCCTTAGGCCCCTCCAGGCCCCTTTTTCAGACATATCTCTGATCTAGGCAGAGTCAAGTACAGCTGCCCCCAAAGGGTCATCACACTCAACATTGACAAACACAAACCCACAGCAGCAGCTCTCAGCCCCAGTGCTGATGTCATGAGGGTCTCAGCCCAAGCCTAGCACCAGTGCTGGACACTGACCACATATGGAAGAGGGCTCCAGGAGCCCTTGTGTGACCTTAGGCAGGACATATAGCTCCCCACCTTCTTTAGGAGCTCCCCTCCCACCTCCAACCTCAGCCTATGCCCTAGGAAAGGGGCAAGAACTCAGACCATGCAGGAGGACAAGTGGCCTAAGATCATATAACAAATCTGAGGCCAAGCACAAGCCTGCCCATGTCTCTTCCTGCCCCCTGGATTTGTCCTCACCCCCAAGCTCTCCACAAATCCCATGCTCTTTGATCCACAGTGAGGTGAAAAGCCAACTTCCTCCTCAAAGGGAGCACAGGGTGCCTTTTGGGCAAATCAGCGAGTGAGGAAAGGGGCTTCAATTACACAGTCCCAGGGACAACCTCTCACCCTACCTTCCGAAAACTATGACCACAGGCAAACTGAGTAACTACCTCCGAGCCGCAGTCTCCTCTGGAGGAGCCTGACAGCAGATGGTGAGAATTAAAGACAGAAGCATGTTGTGAAGGAGAGAAGAGCCTGGGTGCTAGGCTCAAGTCCCAGATCTGCCCCTTACTCACTACTAGTTCTTGACAAAATGCTCTAACCCTCTGTGCCTCAGTTTTCTCATCTGCAAAATGGGTAGAAATGAGGCCTGCTGTAAGGAGTGAGGAATGGTGCTGGGCCTGGCAAGAGGTGACAACAGGTCTGTGAGCCCCAGGACAGTGTTGGTACTACGTCCCCATGAGTACTGTGCCAGGAGTAAGAGGTTCCTGGTTGGGCTTGTATATTTCAGGAGCACTTTTTCTTTTTTTTTTAATTGTGCTTTGGGTGCACATTTACAGAGCAGAATTGGTTTTACATTCAACAGTTCATGTACATTTGATTTCACACCCCGATTATCATCCCCAACCATAACCCACTTTCCACCCCTCCCTCCCCTATGACCTCCCCAACCTCGTGCCCTTCTTAACTATGCACTCCTGTCTATCCAACTTTTCATCTTTGTGAATGCTGTCCCTCTGGTGCCCTGTGGCCAATTGCTCCAAGGGGTGTATCTCCGTAGAGTATGTGGGTACATCGCCCTGGGTTGGGTGTTCTGCATGTAAGTCTTTCTGCTATTGGGCTGAGAGCCAATCCTTAGGAGTGAGTCCTATCCCAGGCCTGAAGGGTATTCCAGGGCCATAGTTTTAGGGGTCCCACCAGTCTCCATCCAACCAGTAATTCTGGTCATTATTGTGTTTTTTAATTTTGTTCCACATTTTTCCTCCCACCCTAGCCAGGATCTCCAGTTTTGATCCCTTCCCAAGTGGTTGCCTTGGTAGCTGGGCACCATCTAGTTCTTCTGGTCTCGAGGTCCATAGTGCCTTGGATTAATTGTTTCCAAATGCCCTTGATCTTCTTCACTCTTCTTCTCTGGAGCACTTTTTACTCAAAGTCCCACCCTATCACCCAGCTTTAGGTCTGCCCTCTCCAGCAAAACCCTGACCTCCTTTGGAGGCCTCCCCCTCTTTCAGGCAGCCCTCTCCCACCCCCCTCTGGTCTAACTCTACTCCGAATACTTCCTCATTAAGCCCAAGGGCCACTGGCTCCACGTGGCCAGCACATCAGTGTTCTTTTTCTTTCTCACAGATGCAACCAGGTTCCCTGGGTGGATGGTGCCATTTTCCTGTTTCACGGGAAAGAAAACGGAAGTAGGAGAGCTGAAGTCATTCAGCCAGGGTGGATCTGCATCCAGTGTGGGTTCACGACTAGAGGATCTTTCCCACACAACTTCAGAGGGCTGAGTAGAGTGAGGTTGAGGTGACCTTGGCCAGCTGGGATTCAGGAAGTCCTTGCCTGGCAAATGATGCAGTGGAGAACTGACTCCCAGACCCCATCCCAGGGGAGAAAGGCTGCAGTCTGAATGGAGAAGGAGGGGCAACAATGTCCCAAATAGGTAGGCACATGCTACACAGCTTCTGCCTCACCCTCTTCAGCTGGCACATGACACCATGGCCGTTGCTAGGCATCTGTAAAGCCCAGGTGGGTCCTACCTGTCGTGGAGCTGCTGCACAGTGTGGGGTGGGCACAGGGCCTGGGCAACAATAAGGCCGCCTCCACCTGCCCGCCCTTCTCTCACTTGGCAGCAGTGAGCAGAAGCCATTAGTGCCTGGCAGCCCATGTCCCACAGCTCTGACAAACGCCTTAAATGTTGTCGCCACGGCTCCAGCTGTCCCGCCGGCCGCCTTTACTCCTCATAATAACCAAGTGTCGAGGCTGATTGCAGCAGCGGGATGCAGCCAGTATTCAGAGCAGCTTTTACCCCAGGCATTTCCACCTGGCAGCCTTCGCATCCACCCCACCCTCCACCTCCAGGCCTTTGTCTGCCTGCACCCTCTGCCCATGCCCCCAGGATTGCCCCCTGGACAGCCAGTGCCTGATTTGTGCGTCCCGAGTGGTACCGCAGCTACTACCAGAGCTGGTGGGCAGCAATGGGTGGGATCTCAGGCTCCCACACCCAGCCTGTTGGGAATATCCGGCTCAGATTCCCACTCTTAGGTGAGCTCTGCAGGGAACCCCATCTCATCTTGAGCAGCCGCATCTCTTGGCCTTGTTGGCCAGGGAGGCAGGAAGTGGTCAGAACCCAGGCCTGTTGTGGACAAAGCTGGGTTCCAATTTGAGCTCTGCCATTCGACTGCTGTGTAATCTTGGACAAGTGACTCACCCTCTCTGAGCCTTGATGTCCTTGGTAGTAGAATGGGAATAACAATGGAGCTTCATGGGGCTAAGAGGGAACATGGATATAAATCTGGAGCATAAACCCTTGATCAAGGGAGGTGCCCTGGCCTTGACTACCCTCCTCTCCCCCACAGAAAAGTCACTAATTTCCACCTCCACACCTTTGCCCCTACTGAGGCTCCCACTAAGAATCACCTTTTCTCTCCCCTCAGTCAGCCCTTGTCCTTTAGTTTCATCTGTTGCTCCCTCTTTCAGGAAGCTCTCCTGGCTTAGTCTAACCATGCTCCTCTCCCACACGGTTTATGTGACCTTTGAGCAGGCCCAGAATGCTCAGCATTCTCCTCTCATCATCTACCTTCATCTTCACACAGTCTTGTGAGGTAGGCACTATTAGAAGCCCCATTTTAGAGATGAGATCATCAAGGTTCAGAAAAGGGTATTAGTTGCCCATGTCACACACCCAGTTCCTAGATGGCAGAGTGATGATTGGCTTGGGGTATGAGTGCCCCAAGCTGGTTCTGACCACACCCTGCCTGTCCCAGGCTGGCAGGGCCTCCTCAACTCCCACGGGCAGCCCTGAGATCAGGGGTCAGATGCCCTATACCTACCCAGAGCCTCGATCTCTGCTTGCTAAAGACACACTCCTGCAGCCTGGGGGCAGGAGAGAGGGGTTCAGGGGTCTCAAGTAGGAGCTACCCTGTAGAGGCTCCATCTCACACACAGGCTCACACCAGGAGTGGGAGACCCAATCACACAAGTTGGAGACAGGAGCAAATGAACAGGTGGGCTGAGGCCAGGTGGCCTTCATGCTGGGTTGCAGGGGTGAGAGGGACTTCTGTCAGCAGATACGGAAGACAGGAAGTTGCAGGCCCAGGCAGGTCAGGGATGGACAGAGCTGGCACTGATGGAGAGCAGTATAGACAGGCCATGCTGCTACCCAAGTCAGCACTTTCTCACTGATCAGAGGGATGGGTCCTCCCAGTAGACAGTGCTGGTGCTCTCAGCATGAGGGGTCTTCCTGTGATTGGGTTGCTTATGAGCTGATCTTGAGTGCCATGGGGCACTGTGGCCACTGATCTCTCTCTACTCAGCCTCAGGTCCCTGCTAAAACCAGGGGAGAACTAAGCCCCACTCCCTCCAGGGCCTCTGCCAGAGTGGGCAAGTACTGCCTATCCCACTCCCTACCTTAAGGGTTTCCTTCCTGAGGCACCCAGGTAGAAGTACCAAATGTCCAGGCTGGGTTTGGTTGGTTGATTCATGAGGTCTATGGGCACTGAATCGCTTGTTTATAGGTTCCCTAATCCTCTGATGATGCTAGAGGGTGAGAAGCAGAGAAAGCTAAAGTGAGTGTTCATCAGACTTTCCTCTAGTATGCATAGGACAGGGATGGTGGTGGTGGTCACGAGGAAACAATGGTGGTGCTAGCTAGAGGTAGTGATGTGATGGTGGTGGTGATGAAAAGTGGTGACATAGGTGGTGGTGTCTATGTTGATGACCATAGTGATGAATATGACAGTGGTGATGGGTTGATAATAGTGGTTGTGATGAGGGAGGAGAAGGTAATGGTGGTGATCATGATAAATAATGGTGATGGTGGTGATGGTGGTAAATGGTGATTGAGGTAACATTGATGGTTGCTGGTGGGGGCTCAGTAGTGATTTATCAGGTAGTGAATTACTGGGAATAACAGTGGTAGTGGTGATGTGAGTAATGTTGGTGGTGATGATGGGGCAATGGTGGTGGTGATGGGAGTAACACTGGCAGTAGTGTTAGGGGTAGCTCTGATTGTGGTAATAGAGTAATGTTGGCAGTGAAGTAACACTAGCAGTGAGCATGGGAACATTGGTGGGGGTGATGGAGTAACAATGGTGATGATGAGGGTAACAGTGTCGGTGTCGGTGGTGATGGGAGTAACATTGGTGGTGGGGACAACGGTAATGTGGTGTTAACAGTGGTGGTGGTGATGGGGAGATAGGGCTGGCAGGGCACCCTGTGGAGTACAGGGTAGTCCAGAAGGCTGCACCCTAGCTGCAGGCAGGACTCGATGGGGCTTGCTTGGTTCTCTTTTTCTTTTAACCTCCTTCTGGGTAATGAGATGCAAATTGACAGAAAAGACAATGAGCCAGCCTGCGGCCAGTGGGGCAGCTTTTAGAGTCAGGCTGATTGCCTCCGTGCAGATTTGCATGGCATTAGCCATGCATATCTCCTCCAACAGGCACACGCATTTCATCAGAGGTCATTCTGGTGGTTACCATGCTTGCATCTGGCAAGGGCCAGTGGCCTATGATCCCAGGCCAAGGACAGGGGCAAAACCACATTGACCTTGGCTCCAGGATGTGGGTGGCTCCAAGGAGTCTGGGCCTATGAGGGTGGGGAGTGGATGGAGGGCTTCATGGTCAGCCAGGCCAGGCCAGGGGTCAGGGTCCACATGTGGCAGGCCTACAGGTCCAGTTTGGTCAGCACTATGGTTCCATCTGAGCATATGTTACAAATGTAACAAACAAGCCTCAGGCAGGAGGGAGGCCTGGTCGTGGCCTGGAATGCCTCAGTCCAGGCTGTGCCCCTAACTGGGACTATCACCTGGGCAGTCTCTCTAATCTCTGGGCCTCAGCTTCCCCACTGTGCAGTGAGGCAAATGGGCTCCTGACCTCATGGTCTCTATGGTGAAGGCAGGCGATGATCATCAAGCTAAGCCCTGACTGGTTGCTCAGCAAGAGTGGCTGGGGTCAATTTTCCATGTCCAGATTCACTCATCACAGCCCTCTGAGATGGCCTACCCTCTCCATCACTGTCACCATCACTCACAGCTGCACTTAAGTGGGGGGCTAAGGAAGAATGGAACCCAGGTCACTGCACAAACCTGTCCTTGTAGGCACAGAGAAGAGATAACTACAGGGAGGAAGTGGGAAGAGAGCTGTTACACTGTGGGGATTGCAGTCAATGTCATGAAACAAAATATATATGAACTGCTGAATGGAAAATGAATTTGCTCTATAAACTCTTGCCCAAATGAAAATGAAAAAAAAAAACAAACCTGTCCATGTAGGCCACCCTGCCCATCCTCCCACCTCTGTGCAAGCACTGAAAGTCATGGGCCCAACCTACCCTTGGTTCCCTGATGCTGAGGTGGGCCGGGGCCTGTCCTGCTCCCTTTGCTCTCTGACCTCTGACAGTGGGGCCCAGGACATTTCCCCTCTGTCCTCCAACCCCATCCCAGCCAGTGCCCCCTCAGGCACATCTTGGTGCCCTTTTGGCCCCGCCTCCCTCCTCACTGTCCCACTCCCTCTCCTGAGGTTGGGCCTAATCAGAGCTAATCAGAAAATTATGAGCTGCCTGATTACTGATTAGATTCCTAATGTTAATAAAGTCGAGAAGGGCCCGCTCGGGCTGTGTTTTAGGAAAAAGTATAAAAATAACATCGTGAGAAGGGAGTGTGGTGGCTGGGCGGAGGCTCAGACAGAGCTGTCCTCACAGGCTAGGGTTGGAGCAAAGCCATTCTAGTGGGGAGCAGGGTGAGGTGGGGAGTTCAGGCTCTGCTTTTCCTCGAGGGCAGAGGCTCAGACTCAGGAAGCCTTGCGTGAGCTGAAGGGTCAGAGATGGGGATAAGTTTCAAAGCAGAAGGGCCACCCACCACCCCTTCATTCTGCCAGTGGGGTTTCTACCCCAGCTGTTACTGTAGAGGCCTCGAGCAAGTGCTGCAAGGAGCTCTGGCGGCACAGTGCCTAAGACATTTGAGTGCTAACCAGGAGGTTGGCAGTTCAAATCCACCAGCTACTCCTCAAAAGGAAGACAGAGCAATCTACTTCTGTAAAAATTTACCACCTCAGAAACCCACTAGGGGTCGCTATGAGTCAGAATAGACTTGATGGCAGTGAGTTGTTTTTTTTTTAGCAAGTGCTGTACTCAGGACTGAATTGCAGTAAGAAGAAGTTAGGTGGGATATAAAGAACTTGCTGACGGCACACCACATGAGGACAGGACCATGTCTCTACTGCTCATTGACCTCTTCATGCTTAGCACAGACCAGGCACACAGTAAGTACTTAACATTGTTGACAGGAAGGAGATAGGGTCACATCAACCCTTCCCTGATGGACCCTCTGTCCCTGAGCCATGATGAGGGCACAGGGTGTAGAAGCATCTAAGAAGCCCCCTTGGAGGAGGACATTGGAGCACATCAGAAGAATGTAGAGACCCAACTCCTGGCTGACCTGGCCAGATGAGAACCTCATCTCCTCCCCCCATAGCTTCTCATCCCAGCAGCTTTTGGTTTTGCAGCAGCTGAGTGGGGCTGTGGGTGACATTTTCATAAACTCAGAGTGGGGTCAGGGTCCTGGAGAGCAGATGTCAACAATTCAGACACCTGATGCAGCCCTTAGCCCCTCTGCCTGGGGTACCCAGTGAGTTCATGTTTAGACTCAGCTCATTCTGCCCACACCTGTACCATCTTGGATCTCTGTTTTTTATCATCCTCACTGCTCTGGCCTTGTCTCTGTCCCAGGGAAACCCAGAGCCTCTGAGCTGGCAGGTCCTGGAGGATGCCTCCTGATCCACCACCAACCCCACTCCTCTTTCCCCTGTTGACCATGAAGGAAGTCTGAGGCCACTTAGCGCCTCTGGGCTGAACTATCCTGTTCCCAGCACTGGGCCACACAGATCCATGAGCCCATTCTCTGCCCTCCAGGGACCACTTCTGGGAGACAGCTGAACACACAAGCAATATAGAGTTGCCACAGGAGGTTCTGGGAGCTCATCCTAGCAGGGGTACCAGGCTTCCTAGAGGAGGTGGATCAGCCTGACTCCTAAAAGCTGAGGAGGAGCAAGCCAGGTGAGGGGCAGAGGAAGGGTAGGCCAGGCAAAGGTACAGCATTTACAAGGGTGGGGAACCCAAGCATGGCTGTAGGGCAACATTCAAGGTCAGCGTGGTGGGAGAGTAATGAGTTTGGGAGAGCCAGGCCACACGGGGCCTTGTAAAGGATGTCAACAGGTAAGGGAGGAGTGGTCAGAGCATCTGTGACCAGAGGTCACAGAAGACAAGACAGAGGCACAAGGGCCTGAGTGGAGGCCTGAAGGTGCAGGGACCTGGGCTAATGAACCACACAGCTCTAGGTGGGAGACTGAAGCCTGACTGCATTGAGTTGGGGGCTTGTTGGAGAGGCCTGGTCAGGAAGGAGGTCTTGGCAGTGGGGAGCTTTGGAGGGGAGCAGCTTCTAGCAGGTGACCTTGGGAAAATGATGACCCATCTTGGGTGGGACTAGATGAACAGGACATCCCAATAGGTCCTGAGTCCTTGCCTGAGCCAAGCTAGAGGCCAGGTCAGAGTGCTGGGGAACAGCAGACAACAGTTCCCAGCAAACCAGGGCTGTAGAAAAGGACAGCCCATTGGCGTGAGCTTCAGAGAAGACCAATTGCACCCCTGGCTCTGGGTTTCCCTGGTACAAAGATGGCAGAGACAAGGCAGAGTGGTGCAAATGATAAAAAACAGAGATCCAAAATGGTACAGGGCTGAAGGTGTGGGCAGAATGAGCTGAGTCTAAACATGAACTCAATGGGAATCCCAAGCAGAGGTGCTGAGAGCTGCTGCATCAGGTGTCTGAATTGTTGAAGTCTGCTCTCCAGGACCCTGACCCCACTCTGAGCCTTATGAAAATGTCACCCACAGCCCCACCTAGCTACTGCAAAACCAAAAGCTGCTGGGGCCCTCCTGGTGTGAGAAGCTATGGGGGAGGGCATGAGGCTCTCATCTGGCCAGGTCAG
Organism: Orycteropus afer afer; assembly: GCF_000298275.1. NCBI lineage: Eukaryota > Metazoa > Chordata > Mammalia > Tubulidentata > Orycteropodidae > Orycteropus > Orycteropus afer. The sequence continues at coordinate 792,883 of NW_006921910.1, read as the reverse complement.
CCAGGAGTTGGGTGAGGGGAGGTTAAGCCAAGGTCAGCAGGCCTCAGAAAGAAGCTGAGAGGAGGGACAGTCAGGAGACTCCCCAAGTGAGGTCAAGGGAAGGGGCAACCCAAGGCTTGGGACTATGACTCCAGTATCCAAAGTGAGTCCATGTGCACATCCTGCTCTCCATCCATGTCCTGGGAGGGGGTCAAGCAGGGTTCTGGTCTCAAAGATGAGAACTGGTCCCCCAAATTATGTGCTGGGTCAGTTGCCGAGCCTCAGGAAATCGGGCCTCCCAGCCCCTGGAGGGAGTGGGTGGTTGTCACACACAAGCACACACATACCCATGCCCAGAGACCGGCTGCTGTCTCCAGAACATGGCTTGATGAGGGGAAAGAAGGCAACAAGCTCCATGTTCCACTCAAATAACATGTCCTCCTGTTCCCATAGCCAGATAGTGGCTGAGAGCCCTCAGCATGATACCTTCACCTGATGCTATCTGCATGTGCTTTTTTAAAAGGTTAAAAGAAACTGATGAATTACACTGGGTCATAATTCAGTGGGGGAAAACTGGCAAAATTATGAGAAATTCCACCTGACTCACCAGGGACTGACTGATTCACCCACTGAAATGTACAGGCTTCGTGCTGGGGAGAGCACCAGCTGGGTTGGAGGATTCTTATCCATGTGAATCCCCAAGGGATTGGGCTGGGCAGGGCAGTGCCTTGGAACCAGCAACCCGGGAGTGAGCACAGCACAGCCCTGCATTCGGGAGTGCCACAGGGGCACGTCTAACTCCACATTGCTGTTCTCCAGAGCCCCTGCACAAACACGCCGCCCAAGCTGTCAGATTTATTGATTTGTTTCTCATTGGGGCATCTCTCACAAGTGTTCAACATCCTGGGGACCCAAGAGCAGCAGCAGTAACTGGCAGGGCAGAGATATCTCAAGTCTGTCCAGGAGCCAGGCCTGCCCTCCACCTGTGGCTCTGCAGACCACCCTTCACACTTCCTGTGATGGGCTGCTCATCCCTCCTAAAGCAGCCATAAGCCCGAGTTGAAATCTCCAGGAGATGAGCCTTCCTTGGAGGCAAGACCAGCTGTGCCTGGAGTTTAGGAAGTACCCTGAGCTTGGGTATTAGGCTTGACCCACAGGTCCCAAAAGCTGGTCTGTAAATTAAGGCTGATCTCTTGCAAATGGTTTGTGTTGCCAGAGGCCCCTTTCCTCACCCCGTCACTGGACACATTTGGTTCATGTCTAGCAACACATGTCTAACAACACTCATTCCTTTTTACGTAAGCACGGTTCCAGTTTAAAGATAAAGCAAGTGACCTATGGCATCTAAGTTATTGCCTGTGACTATCATGACACCACCTTTCCTTTCCTGGGAAAGAGTGTCTTTCAGAGTTCACATCCTTCCTAATGTTGTTGTTGTTGTTATTTGCCGTCAAGTCTGACCCGACTCATAGCGACCCCTCCTTGGGTTTCCGAGGCAGTATCACTACGAAAGTAGATTGCCCCATCTTCCTTCCAAGGAGTGGCTGGTGGGTTTGAACCGCCAGCCTTCTGGTTAGCAGTCAAGTGCCTTAGGCACTATGCTACCAGAGCTCCCTCCTTCCTAATACTGAGGTTTAAATATCCATCTTTTGGTAAAACACTAGTAAGAGGGGAGAAAGAGGTTTTTTTAAGCATCTTCTCTTGCAAGTACAACATTGGCAGCCGTCCCTGAGTCTCCAGGATGTTCTGGGAATTCCTGGTCTGAAATTTGAGGCTCTGGGACACCAGGTCCTCAGCCTCAACTGCTCAAGGCCTTGCCCTCCCCACCTCCATCATGGAACACCCCTCACTTCTTTATATTTTTCCTAGGAAATTAAAACACAGGTTGTCCCTTGCAGATGGGGCTGAGGGGCCACAGGAATCGATAACCAAGCCCAGAATGCCCACAGGGAGCCAGCAAGCCCAGGCCCAGGAGTGGAGAGGCAGAAGCCCCCTCCACAGGGAAGCCACAGCTCGAATGAGTTTTTCCCTGTTACATGTATTCTGACCTTTTTTTAAAGAAAAAAATTCCATTTTACTAATTTTTTTTTTTTTTTTTTTTTTTATCAACCTGTGGAGGACACATACGGTAGGAAGGGAAAAGGTCAGGGAGCCTGTCGCTGCCAACAACGGCGCAAGCCTCACGTGACTACTTTCCCCTGAGGCGCCCTACGTGGCCAGAGTGTTGTTTTCCTTGCGGTTTTTGGTTGCTGGAATTTTACTCAGGGTTTTGGGTCACCCCCCGCCCCCATGTTGTTCTGATGTTGTTTTATCTTGATGCTGGGAGCGTTGTTAATACAAATAGGGTGGGTCGGATATATCATGGGGCAGGAGCCAAATGTGTCCAGTGTGGATGGGGCAAGGAGGAGGGAAGGGCCTCAGAGAAAAGGGATGAGCAGGGTGGGAGGACAAAGCTGAGGGCTTATCCTGACCCCAGGACATAGGGGTGTCAGCAGTGCACCTGGCAAAGGAAGGCAAAACCACCAGTGTCTTTCCATCACCTGTAATGCATAAGGTTGTGAATCCTGGTCGAGCCCCACTCTACCCATCCTGGTGCATTCCTATTCATCCCTCAGAACTCAGCAATAAGAGGGATCAGGACAGGCCCTGCCTTTAGGAGGTCATTGTGACTGAGGTTTTGCCATAAAGCTCTGAGTGCATCATGTGCCTCACGTGGTGGCAGTCAAATGGGTTGTCAAGGCAGCCATTGCTCAAGTAGCAAGAACTGTCTGTCCACATGTGTACCTCCCTTCAGACCACAAGTTGTGCAAGGACAAGGGCCACGTTGGGATTGTCCTTGTCCCTGACTGTAGAAGTACCTGCTTTGAGCAGGCGTGAATGAACAGACAAGTGCCTGCTCAAGCTGAGGCTGCAGGAAGGAGAAAAACAACAGGGCCAGGAAGACCCGACACCCCACCTGCACTTCTGCCCCTATTGTCAACCCAGGGCTCCAGCTTCCTCTTTCTAAGCTGCATCTTGCTTCATTATTATGCAGATATTTTAATTATGCAGATATGTTTTTAGACAGTTTTAAATATGTATATTATTTACTCATTAGACCATAACAGCTCTGGAAATTGGAAATCTGTATTTAGTATCTATCAGTGCACAATACAGAGCTAATACAGGACCCACAGGTAGGGAGGGCAGGAGGGTGACAGTGGTGGCACTGGGGGGGTGCTGCTAGGCACCCTGGCGCTCATCCCCTCCAGGGCCCAGGGCCTCCAAGTTTCGGGGTTAGGCCCAGAGCAGCATCTGAGAGGCAGCCCCTGACTCCCGTCCTGCTGTGGGGCACATGTGTGTCCAAGGCCTTGAGCCCAGCCAGCCAGGCCCCACCCGTCTAGACCTGGCTCCTTCCCTGGGATGGTCACTGTCCAATGTTGCTGGGCTTTGGCATCAGGTAGACCTGGGTTTGACATCCCCTCTACCACTTCCTCCCCTGTTCCCTCTCCTGTAAAAGGAGGGGAGCAAAAGAACCCACCTCTCAGACATATGACTCAGTCGGATAGGGACATAGTCCTTCCCCCACTATGAGATTAACTGCACCAGTCAGTGACGCCCTGGACCAGGTTAGGTGCTGGGGGCTGCGTCTGGTGTCATCCTGTTAATGTTACATTCCTTGCAGCCCTCTAACAGTATTTCCAGGTAATCTACTTGGTGGTGACTTTGCTCTGGGCTTAGCTGCCCACAGCCTCTGCCTCAAGGTCCCCATCATGGTTTCTGCATGGCTCAGACCCCAGTGGCCCCGATCTCCACATCCTGCCCTACAGGTTCAGGGCCTTTTAATCCCAGACCTCTAACATCCTCTTGGAAGTGGGAGTAGCTATAACTAATTAAGACCTAAATACTTAGTCTTTCCCTCTGGGCTGCACAAAACAAGTCCTCTTTGATGGGCAGTTGCTCCCTTAGGCCTGAGAGCACTGGAGGGGGCGCTCCTAGGTGAAGAGAGAGAGTGGGGAAACCCAGCCTGGGGGAGGAGCAGTTAGCGAAGAGGATAGGGAAGCCTGAGGGCTTCAGTCCACCAGCACCCAAGCCCCTCCCAGGATGCAGTGGGACCTCACCTGCCAGGCACTGGCCTCTGAGGGCAACCATCCTGGCCCCCCAGAGCTGAGTCTTTTATCTCAGGTCACTGTCTGTTTCAGCTCTGTGGCAACTGAAAAACATTTAACTTAGTGAAATGTAAAGGTATCTGTGCAGGGAGGCTGCTCCCCGGGGGAGTTTTGTCCCCAGCTCAGCGCCACCCGTCCTTTCTTGCCTTTTCCTGTAAGAACCATTCCCGGAGCTGAGGGAAATTGATTGTTAAGTGAAACTCTCTGATAATTGCTTCTGAAATGCCTGCTGTTATCGTGATGGACTCGTTGTGAGGAGCCCCGCTCAGCAATCCCACCACAGATCCCTATAACACCATGGTCATGCAGGGGACAGTGCAGGCCAGGCAAGGAACCATCAGTGGCTTCACAGCAGCAGCATCTTCACAGGCAACCCTTATACCCCAAGAATGAGACTCAGAGGTTTAAGCACATGCCTCGGGTTACACAACTGGCCTGGCAGAGCCAGATTCAAGTCCAGGCCCAGAGATGCTTTGATCTTGATTTAGCAGACATTCATTGTGCACCTACTGTGTGCGGGGTACCAGACACTGCCGCCACTGAGCTGAGGGCTTGCAGGGGTGGGGGATGCAGACCAGGCAGAAGGCTCTTTGAGTGCCACAATGGGGCACAGGTGGGGCTTGGCAAAGGGAGTTCGGTGGGGATCACGGAGTAGTCAGGAAGAGAATGTGAGGTTTAAGCTAACAGCTCAAAGGTGAAGGAGTGAACCGGGCCAGAGGAGTCCAGGAGAGAATATGGGGAGGGAGCACCAAATGCAAGCACCTGGGGGCAAGGAGAATGGGTGATACAGCAGATCACAGAGCCCAAGCAGGGATGAGCAGGGAGCCTTGGAAAAGGACGGAGCCGTGGCCCCAGCACTGCCTCTACCCCTTCCCCTGCCCCTGCCCCTGCCCTGCTGGGAGTCCTATTTCCTTAGTTTTCCTCCCTTGTTTGCCTGCCCCAGACTGTGAGGAAGGCCCTGGAGAATTGGGAAGATAGATAAAAGAATGAACTTTGAGGAAGATGGAGGCAGTGCAGTGAGCATGGTCTGGGTGCCCCCTCAGCAGGCCTGACTGCTGTGAGCACTGTGGGGACTAGAGCCTGAGGCTGTGAGTGCCCAGCCTGGGCCAGGCAGGTGGGCTAAACCTGAAGATCCCTCCCCTCAGGACATGTCCTGCGCATCCTGCTGGGCATGGAGAAGGGGAAGTCCAAGAGCTGAGCAAGGGCAGAAGGGGGCTTCCAGAGGAGATGACATAAGCTGATAGGGCTGACAGGGGTGATAGGGAGGCCATCCAGGATAACAGAGGTGGGCAAGCTTGCTAGGAGCCAGCAAGAGAAACTCCAGAAGACTAACCCCCTATGGGCAGCTGCTGGGAGTTAAAAGTGGGGGGGCAGCCAAGATCCTACCCATCCTCTGAGTAGACATAATTATTATCTCCAATGTACGGACAGGAAATTAAGGTCCAGAAGGGTAAAGCCACTTGCCTGAGGAAGTAAGAGGTGGAGCTGAGATTTGACCCAGGCTAGGGCCCCAGGGTACAGGAGCTGGTTTCCAATTCGATCCCCTAGTGGACCACACCTGGTCCTCTCACCTCTCCCACTATTGGCCCTGGTGGGCCACAGCCTGCCCACTGCACCCTCAGGCAGCTGCCTCGACCCTTCCTCCCACACCACCAAGCCCATATGCTTAACAGTTTCCACACGTCCAGCGCCCAGGGATGGACTGATTGATCTGTAACACCGAAAAAAATAATAATGGCTTGATCGTTACTGAGGATTAAAAGTAATCCTTTTGCTGTGGCTATTGCGACTCTGTTATTCACGAGTCAGCGGGCTGACCCAGGCTTTTGAACTCATGGGACTCCATGAGCTCAAGGAGGCCAGGGGCTGGGCCCCTCCCTCTCTGGGTGTCCCTTGCCTTGGCTGCACAGCCAGGGGGCTGGAGGACCCTGTAGACCCCATGTTCCTGGGGCCTGTGGTTTCTTGGGTCAGAGCTGAGCCCTGAGAGGGTGGAGGAGTAGGCTTCCCCTGGTCAGGGGTGGAAATGGGAAGAGGATGGATCCTCAGAACTACGGCCCAGTTTGGAGACCTTCGCTAGTGTCAGTTTGGGGCCGGCATCTTCATAGCCCCTTGGCTTTTCTGTAAGAAGGGGTCCCACCTGGTTGTTCCCACACTCTGCCCCAACCTCAACCCCATGAAGGACAGTGATCTCAGCGGAACCCACCCAGTGGGCTCCTGGCCTGCTCTGAGGAATATCTGTGTTCCAGGGAAGGTGGTGGGCCACCTGATGAGGAAGGGAGGGGGCAATGATGGCTGCCTGAGGCTGAGCTGGGCCCTGCCTCCAGACAAGAGCCTCCTCTCAGGCTGAGTCCGTGGGCTTCACAGATCCACCAGCCCAAGTGCTGAACTCAAGACCTGGTGTGCTCAGTTAACGTTAGTAACACATGTTACCCATACATGTAATATTCTCTGAGGACAGGTGCTACAGGCTTGTGAATCAGGGGCCTCCCATCCTGGGGGTCAGAGCTAGGGTGAAGGTATGGTGGTTTAGGCCAAAAGGAAACCTCATTAGGCATGGGGCCTCAATAAAGTCTTTCCTTTTATATCCAGAGCAATAGGAAGCTACCAAAGGGTTGGAGGGCTGCTACAATATGGTCAGATCTATGTTTTGAGATGAGGCTTCAGCAGCTTCATGTGGAGAGTAGATAAAGAAACACAAGCAGAAGCACAGAAACCTGGGGGAGGACAATGTCGGGAGAGTGGCAGCCTGGTTGGGGGTGAGGGGTGCACAGGAAGTGATCTGAGCAGTAGATGGAGTCTGGAATGAATGGGCTTGTAACAAGAGGAAGTGGTGTGCACTTAGGTAGGCCTGAGGATTAATTATCCCAGGAAGGAATCCAGGAGCTCAGGAGGGGCCAGCATTAGAGGCAACACATGAGAGGCATCTGGGAGTAGAGAGGTCTGTGGTCCCTGAGGCCCTAGCAGTACAAAGCCCAGTGGACAGGCAGAGGAGAGTGTAGGTTCTGCCCTGCAGTCCAGGGCAGACAGAGGATAGAGCCTACAAAAGAGAGGCAGCTGGAGAGGAAGGTGAAGGACAAAAGGGCTCAGCATTGTAAGGGGGTTTGACTCTAGCAGAAACTTTCTGCTGCCTCCTCGATCCCTGAGGCCTGAGCTGGGAGGAACCAGGCCCAGAGGGAGTAGAGAAGGCTCTGAGCAGCCCTCGAGCTGCCAGGGCTGATGTCCTGCCCCATGAGAGTAGAGGCTGAAGCTCTGCATGGGGTCCCACCCTGCTCTCCCTACCCCGTTGGCCCATGCTGGAAAGGAGGACAAGCTGGTCTCCTGCATCCCGATTTCTATTTCCCCTTAATGGGCCGTTATCAGGCTTTATGAGCACCTCCCCTCTGGGGACCCATGTGCCATGTTGGGTCTCGTTTGGTGAATAGGGGCATGATGTCCTAAATATCAAGGTGCCAAGGACTCCTGAGTAGGAAGTGAGGCCTAGAAGCAAAACCCTGGCTGTTCCACCCATAAGGTAGGGTTCTCAGGACCAAGATGGCATCTTGGGGAGGGCACAGGGAACCGAAACTGCCCCCTCATGAGCAGTTCTACCCCTCACTGGGCGTGGTGGACCCCATAGAGGTGGCCTGGAGACCCCGGGCACAGGCTGGGAAAGATGAATTCAATGATAAGGGCTGGGCTTAGGGCCCCAGCTCAACCAAGACTGTGAGACCTTGGTCAGACTGCTTGCCATCTCTGCACCTGAGTATCCTTGTCTGTCTAGGCTTCATAATAGGCTTGTTTCAGACATGTGAAGGTAGCAGGTACACGTATCCCTGGCCTAGGGAGCACCTGACATACAGTAGGGTCAGAGCTTCGAGTTCATGGTCACAGTTATCATGATTAACAGGATTCCACTGCACTCAGCTCTGCTGGAGACACAGAAGGGCCAGATTTAGCCCCATCCTCGGGAACACTGAGATTTCCAGGGGGACAGGATCCATGGGTTGGGCCAAGCAAGAACCCCTAGGTGGCCTAGGTTCAGGCCTAGAGCATGGCCAAGTCCCATTGCCTCCTCCAGGAAGCCTTTCCTAACATCCTGCGTTCCCACAGCCCTGGGCTTCCCACACCTCCACTACCCCCACCTTGTGCTGTTCTGCATGGTTATCTGTCTGCTTCCTCCTCTGGATTGTGAGCTGACCATACCCAGTGACAAGGACACAGCAGTGCTCTAAGGGCAAGGCAGTTTGCTCACAGGCACAGGGCTGTGCTGGAGGAGGTTGCCAGAAAGAACCCCAAAGGATGGGCCAGGTTTGTGCAGAGAGGGCTTAGGGAACTCTTCCAGGAAGGGGCTCAGAAAACCTGGGAGAGGGACTGTGAAAGTGGGTACCTCCTGCCAGTCCCTGAGCATAAAAAGGACTGGGTCAAAGGAGCATCGGTGAAGCGCTCTGTAACATGTAGCAAATCACCCTTTGGCAGGGGAGGGTTTTCCTCTTGGTGCTGGGGTGACACTGGTTTGTAGGAGATAGAGAGTAGCAATGGGGGTTGGAGCCTCCAGCCCTGCCCTGCGGATCTCCCTGCCATTATCTGCTGGGCTGAAATGCAGAGTCCCACAGAGATGTCACTTGGGTCTCTATGCAGGCTTCACCTTTCCTGTGTAAACCCAGCTATGAGTGGAGGAAATGCCCACATAGCAAGTTGGGCATGTCTGGGGCCAACGAGTCTCTGGTGGACTGGGGTCTTAAAAACTTGTGAGTGGCCATCTAAGATACAACTATTGGCCTCTCCTTGTCTGGAACAAAGAAAATGAAGAAAATAAAAATTTCAAGGAAACAGGTCTGAAGGACTAATGGACCCTGCAACCTACAGCGTGCATTAGCCTGAGACCAGAAGAACTAGATGGTGCCCAGCTACCACTACTGACTGCTCTAATCAGGATCACAATAGAAGGTGCTGGACAGATTGGGAGAAAAATGTAGAACAAAATTCAAAATCATAGAAGAGAGCATATTTACTGGTCTGACAGAGACCGATGGAACCCCTGAGACTATGGCCCTCAGACACCCTTCAAACCTGGAACTGAACCCACCCCTGGGAATCACCATTCAGCCAAACAATAGACAGGCCACCTGTGAGGAACGTGTTCCTCAGAACAATCAACCCCAAGACCAACCCACAAGACCAAAAGGGCAGCATTTGCCCAGAAACAGAGCTCGGAAGACAGAAAGGGGCAAGAAAGAAGGAGGAATGGACATGGGGAACCCAGAAAGGAACTGGGAGGAGCATTGTTACATTGAGGAGACTGCGATCAATGTCATGAAACACAATTTGTATAAACTGTTGAATGAGAAACTAATTTTCTCTGTAAACTTGCACCCAAACCACAATAAAATATTTAAAAAAAAAAAAATGTCTCTGGTGGGATGGACAGGTCCCTGAGCCAGCCTGGCCCAGGATGTGCTGGGGGCGGCAGGGGAGAAGAACACTGTGGGACAGCCATGGGGCAGGCTGCCTTCCCTCAGCCTCTGACCTCTCTGTGCTCTGTCCCTCAGAGATTGGCCGATGCTGCAGAGAACTTCCAGAAAGCCCACCACTGGCAGGACAACATCAAGGTAAGACGCAAGACGCCTTTACCAGCCCCTAGGACCTGCATATCTCCAGCAAGGGTAGATGTGAATGGGGGCAGATACCCGACACTCTGGAGGGCCACTAAAGGGTCTGTGGAGTAGAGCTGGTAACTTTTAAAGCAAACATTTGAGGCTCTGCCCCTGTGCTGGGGCATGGGGTGTAGACAGGAGCTCCAGTTCCCTGAGAGGAGCATGGAGTCACTCATGAGTGGACCAACTACTCTGAAGTGGCGTTCCCCAAAGTTGGTATCTCCTTAGCAGTTAAAGAGGTGACCAGATTCCTTGGAATGCCCATGGGGCAAAAAGGCATCTTCTTGACTGCAGGACTTTTCAGAGCCTTTGATAAATGACTGGGAGAAACACTGAAAAAGGAGGGCTGCATCTCTTTGTGGTCTTCCATAAGCAACAACCTGTCTTCCCAGGAGGCCCTCAGGCTGGAATCAGGGGACCAGACCATCCTCAAGAAGGGACAGCTTCAGGCCACCTTCTTCTGTGGTTTCCTTGGGTCCAGGATGGGAAGACAGGGATGATCAGACCCATGTTACAGATAAGGAAGTTGAGGCTAATGAGAGCTGCGCTAAACCCAAGATCTCACAGGAAGTTGGGGACATAGTGGGGTGAAACTCCAATTCTTCAAGCCAGGGTCTCTCCACTGGAGAAACAGGTCCAATTATTACCCCTATTTTACTGATGAGAAAACTGAGGCACAAAATGGTTAGACCTACCTGAGTTACCTGCTGGTGGCAGAAATGCTTGGCTGGGCTGTCAAGTGCCAGACACCCAAACCTGCTCCTCCCAGGTACCTGTCCCCTGAGTCATCCTGAGCCACTTTGCCCACACCATGGCCTTCTTCCTTCACTGCCTGGTGGCTGCTGGGGGTTGCCTTCAGTGAGCTCATATGGGCCTTAGGAGGCAGATGATTTTTTTAATGTGAATAAATAAATGAGTCAGTGACTCCCAGAGCTGATCCCCGCTCCCTAAGGGCCTCAGACTGACACTTTTCCCTCTCCCTGTTTCAGCACCACTACCTGTCACCGGGCCCCTGTGCCTTCTCAGCCCTTAGGTCCCAAATATGGTGGCAGCAACCAGCGTATCTCTCTCACCTGCCACCAGGACCATGCCACTCACCTCCAAATAACCCCTGCCCTGGCACTCCTGCTTATAAGGCCTAGTCCTGAGCCTGGATGCAGCCACTGTTCCTCCTTTCTGACCTCACTGGTCACTCCACTCCTCCTGTACTCTAGCCACATATAACACCTCACTCCAGATCCTTTCCTGCCTCCAGCCTTTGCTCATGCTGATCCTTCCACTGTTCCTCCTGGAGCCCAGCTCCCTGTGAGGCTGCTGTCCAGCTCATCAGCCCCTCTGCCCTCTGGACATCCAGGAACCTCAGTACATGCTGTGTCCCTGCATTCATTCCTGACATACCAGCTTCCACCACAGTCACCTCTTAGGACAGGTGCACAGGGCAGGCACAGGAAGAGCAAGTGAAGGAATCAGACCTCCCAGTCCAGGCCCTCACTGGAGACAGAGACTCCCTAGGACCCAAACCTTTTACCTCTTCCTGACTGCAGAAGATCCAAGACTTCCAGGAATCTCCTGCCAGATGTCTGACTCCTGATTTTCAGCACTCCCCAAGGCAGGGAGGGGAAGCTTATCCCAGATAGTGGTAGGCACCATAGGGGACTCCCAGGAAGGAGGGCCCAGGTCTTAACAGGCATAGGGGTGATGCTAAGACATTCAGCTTGAAAACCTGTTCCCTGGGCACTGGGTCACAGTCCCTCTCTGAGCTCAGTCACCCATCTGGAAAAGTACTGGCCAGTGTCTGTGCTGCCTGACAGCTCTGACATGGTATGTGAAAAGGTCAGTCACACATGTAGGTGCCACATCGGTGATGGTGTAGCACATGTGTGGCTGTACCAGCTTTTGAGCTCTGGGTTCACCTGTCCTGAGATACGTAAGGATTGGCTGCTGGCCAGCCCTGTGTGTGAATGACCACAGGCACCCCAGCCTCACTCACTCAGTGCTCATCGCCTTTCCCCACTACAATCCATCAGTCTGCCTGCCTACCTGTCTGTCTGTCCTGCTGGTGTTTTGGGGGGCAGGGTAGGGCTGTAGTCCTCCCTCGTCCCCCAGCTGCAGGGTCACTGCTTTTCCCAGGAAGCATTGCAGCTGCCACAGCTGCCAGGCTGAAAGGCATTAGCGCTAATGGTGGACCCATTAGCTGACGCACCAGCGAGCTCTGCCTGGGCTGCCAGAGAGAGCTGGCAGTGGCTGCCAGCGGGGGCTGTCCGTTCTGAGGGAATGTGGGAGATTGAGGTTGGAGAAGGGATGATGTTTTGTCTCTTGCAGGCACATGACCCATCTCCTTCCCAATGACCTTCAGGAGGTGACAGATAAGAAGCCATATTCCTCCCCTGCAGGCCATGGCCCCCTTCCTGTGTCACAACCCGTCTCAAACTCAAGGCCTTTATCCAAGCCAGGTCTTCTCCCAGGAATGTGTCTGCCCCCTCCTTCAAAAGGATAAAGCCTCTCTCTCCAGATATCAGCCTAGGGTTCCTCTTTCTGGCCCCAATCCTAGGATTGGCTTCCACTGCCCACAACACCTACCTTTGGTGCCTCCATCATAGACAGTTGCCAGTTCAGGCTGACTCAGACCCATGTCCTAGGGCTCACCTATCTGCCCCACTCACAGCTCTTCCAGGTCAGAAGCAGCCAGGCCTGCCTCAAAACATTCATGTGCCCAGCCAGGTGCCTAATGAACAGAGTGTCCAGGAGCAGCCAGGCCTCAGTCTTCTTACCTGTGAGACAGGGAGGGTGACGCCCAGCAATGCTGGGCACAGAGGAGATGCTCAATGCATGGGGCCAAACTAAAGTCCGCTTCACCCCTCAGTAGGGTGCGACCCTCCCTGTGTCAACAGCATACAATAGATCTGCATGCAAACTGCGGAAAAACAGGCAATGGTGAATCCACACCCACCTGCCCTCCTTCCTCCCCAGTCTCAGGCCACAACCCTGCACACTGGCTTCAGTAGTACTAGCCCTGGGTGACCCAGACTATGGGAACCCAGAGAAACCATGGCCCCTGTCAGCAGACAGCACCTCCCATGGCCCAGCAGACAAGGAGCAGGTGCTCCAGTCCCATAATGTTTAAGGCAGATGAAGATGGCTGGTCTGCTGGACACCATGCCTGGCGCCAGCACCACACTGTGCCAGCATTGTCTGCCACCTAACTCACCACTAGGAAGGAGCTGAGTGAGGGCATGGATAAGAGCAGGAGGAGAGGCCTTTGTCCCCGGGGCCTCAATACCAAGGTCTTCAGGAGACAAAGTCCTGCCTTGGGAGTCTAAAGGGGGAGGCAGTCCTCCCCTAAGGAGTCTGATGCAGGAGTCAAAGCCCTGCCCTGGGGAGTCTGCCGGGGGGGGATACTGCTTTGCCTTGGGGAGTCTAATGATGGAAAAAAGCCCTAACTTAGGAGTCTAATGGAGAAGGCAGTCCTGCCCTGGGATGTCTAATGGGGGAGGCAGCTCTGTCTGGAGAATCTAAAGAGAGGGCTGTGAAGCCTGGGCCAGGTCAGAGGAGCCGGCTGGACAGAACAGGTGGCCACCCTGGCCTGAAGGCCTGCCCCAGCCATCGGGCCCACTACCTGCTTCTCTGCCAAGCTGGCGACAGATGGCTCTCTCAGAAAACAGTCCTCTTGGCTGAACTAAGCTGGCAGTGGGCCAGGGCAGGAAGGCCAGGCATCTTCACTGGTGCAGCCAGAGCTAGCCTGGACCCTGCACAGGGGGCTGGTAGGCAGGCGGTAGTCACGTCCAGCCAGTCCATGACAGCCACCTTCCAGTGCGTCAAACATGGATGAAAATTGCCATTCCCCAAGCTCACTCCATACTCACTCCTTCACCCTCTCCCCACCTACCTATATCCTTCATGCCTTTTCCTGGAATCTACACGTGTGTGTCATCTGCACACAGCCCTGAGGGCCCCATGTGCTTGAAGAGCCCCTAGCCCCACTCCTCTATGGGTGCATGTTCACGTGGGGGAAGGGCGGGTGTGTGAGTTCAGAAGGTGATTTCCTCTACCTTCTGTCCAATTTGAGAAAAAAGGCCCCTAAAACACCAGGTAATGGAGCAGAGGTGTCAGAGGTGTGGACTGCAGATGGTGAGGACATCTTGTTTTGCCCCCACCCAACGGGTCCTTTCCACCCTCAAGCCCCTCCTATGGTGTGGCAGAGTTGCAAACATGAGGGGGGCCCACTCTGAGTAGAGTTGCCCCCAACCTCTGGGGAGGCCCAGTTCCCTATCCTCTTAGCACCCTTGGGACAGAGTGCCATCATCCTGATTTTACAGGTGGGGATATCAGGATCCAGAAGTCAAGCCTCATTGAGGCTACATGACCTAGCCAGCCACCCCTGCCTCACTGTGAGATAGAGGTGATCTCAGGAGTCCTTATGGGGCCACTGGGACAGCCCATAGGTTGGAGCCTTTGAGGCTTCAGCCTTAGTCTTTACTCATTGCTCAGGAGCTCACGAGTGTCACACATCAATGTTGGGACTTGAATCCAGGCCCCTTTGCCAAGGCTCCTACACTTAATCATTAAGGAGTAGTTCTGCCTCGTTGTTTAACCCAGGAGGTGGGGCACTCAGGCATTGTACAGGCCAGAGCAGACCCAGAAACTTTCTCAGGGACCGTCCCATTTCAACCCTACTGGTCCCGTCCTGCCACACCACCTGCTCCATGTCATGCCAAGCTTACTGTGCTTACAATGTATTTTCAGTGTGTGGCTTTCCCTGATCACTGTCCCATGCTACTCTCTGCTAAGGAAGAATAATGACCTGGTCCTCTTGAAAATGATGAGAGAAGGCCAGAGAGGGAGTCTTCCCACCTGCATCTGAGCCCCCCAAGCCTGGGGACAGGGGAAAGCATGCAGATTCCTGAGCCTCCCCCACGCTCTGCAGGAGGCTGGGAACCCTCCAGTTTGACATGCGCCCCACACACCATATCTCTGATGCTACCGATGTCTAATTTTCTGCTGAGACCATGAAACAGCAGGACAGAGAAATGGAGTCATTGGAGCAGCTGCAAAGGGGGCCCGAATGAATGTCAGGGCATCCCAGGGATGGCACGGGTGCAGGCAGGTCCCAGCCGCAGCCTGAGAGGGGACCCCAGGGCTCCTGGAGCCTGATAGTGACAGATCCCCAGCCCGTGCCCTTTCCTGTCCTTGTGGAAGATTTGCTTAAAAAGTCTGTGTGTGAAGCCCCGTGTTCTAATCTGCAGTCCTCCCACTGTGCCCGCCTGTTTTCATTACGGAGGGAAAGAGCATCAGAGCTGTGTTTATAACCCCCTTTTAGATAACAAATCACATTTTTTTTTCACCAGCGAGTGTGTTGAATTGATATTTTTTTCCCCCTCGGTTTAATGGGTTTGTGTGTTCAGGAATGATCTTCATCAACCGAAACTCCTTATTGTGTTTGATGTAATGTCAGCTTTCATTATGCACTAAGGTCGGAGCCGGGTGCTGGGAAAGGCCGAGTACCCTGGAGCCTGGGCCCCTGCCCCAGTCCTTGCCACAGGCCCACTGGGGCTCCAGTCTTCCTGAATTGATGGGGAGGTGGGTGTGGAAGGAATCGGAGATGAGTTGGGACAGCAGATCAGATCCATGATGTGAGGCCTTTTTTATCCCTGGCTCAGTTTCGTTATCTGTATAATGGGGATCACAGGGCTGTTGTGAGGACCCAGTAACTCAATATGTATGCAAGTGAATGTTGAGTCACCTATGGCCTGATGTGCATCAAAAGGCTGTGGCCTTCCCCAAGCACAGTGCATGCAATCTATGTTCCGGGATCCTTGGATGATGCCTGCATGTCTAGCCAGTGGCTTGCATCCCCCAGGTCCCTGGTGGTAGACAGCCCAGGACTGCTCCCAGCAATGAACCTCAGTGCCACCAACTCAGGCCATGGCTTCAGATCCAACAGTTCCCAAGGCCACACCCCTCCCCTTAGAAATGAGGAGCCTGAGGCAGAGGGAACAGTCCGGCCCTGCTGTAGTCACACAGAGTTAGTGGAGCTTCACAAGGTCTCAGGGTGGCCAAGGTGACTTTTGCCCCCACCCCCCCCCCCCCCCCCACACACACACACACAGAACAAGTGCTGTAATGGCTGCACTTGCTGTTTTAGAGCCAGGCCCTCAGGAGCAGGCATGGTCGCACCCCTGTTTGCAGACCATAGAGAAATAAGTCCCCAATGAGCAAGGGACTTCCCAGGCCACTCTGTGGGGTCTTGCTGCACAAAGCAGGGCTGGGTAGCACCTGAGGAAAGTGACTTGGACAGCGTCCCTGCCTGGAGGTCCTGGCCCTGGGGTGTGGGCGGGGGGCAGGGGGCAGCCCCTCCTGGGTGAGCAGCACTCATTGGCACCAGGCTCACCTTCTGGCGGCCTCTATCAGCCGCGCTCGGTTCTGATTAAAGATCATTAAACATGAAATTAGCCCGTTTATGTTACGGGTCCCCGGGGCAGCCGGTGATTATGACGCGCAGATGGCCCAGAACCCAGGCGGCAGGCATGCGGACCCAGGCCAGGACAGGCGGGGTGGCTCAGCGGACGAGGGCCGGGAAGCAGGCGCAAGTGGGCCGGGCTTTGTTTCTTTCCACTCCTGTTGTGTAAACCCCCTCGCATTTCACAACAAATCAGAGATAATTAATAAGTACATGCCTGTAATGAGTAGGCTTTTTAATAGAAGAAATTGGAAGATGCGGCGTCAAGTCATTATTTCACTTGGGCCCAGACTCAGCTCTGTTACTCCCCCCAACTCCCACCCCCACAGTGCGGCTTCAGCCAGAGTCTCTGCCAGCGGTCCGCTCTGACCCTACCTCCCCGCAGGGCTGCAGCACAGGGAGCCCTGAGGGATCCAGACTCAGGGACCTCATCCAGGAGCCTGTGAGGGGCCTGATGGGGTAGGATGGGATGGGGCATCCCCAGCACTGACTCACCCAACCTCCTCAGCATGGTGGCTCTGGAGGGGCAGAGAGGGCAATATCTGCCAAAACCTTCAGGGGCTCCCAGAGGAATCTGAGGTGGCCATCCAGGCCTTGAAGCTGGGGTCTCTGCTATATCTTGGGGGCCTTGGGCTATGAGTACTGAGGCCTCTCCCCACTTCTCCCCAGGAGGAAGACATCATGTACTATGACGCCAAGGCCGATGCTGAGCTGGTGAGTGCCCCACTTCCCCTATGCGTGCTGTACCTTTGCCAGGTTAGGGTAGGGGGCAGCACCACATTCCCTCTCTGGGTCTGGGAGGCTTTAGTTGTAAAATGGGTATTAGGACTCATCACTTGACATCCTGAACTTGAGCGTGCACAGTTGTGGTGAGACAGACACACACACACACTCACCTGACCCCTTCAGGCCTATTGCCTGGCCTGTGGCCACTAATAGATGAGGCTTCACTGCATAGTGTGTGACAGACCCAGCCTCTTCCCTGGGTCAGGTGGTGACCCCTTAGGCACCCCACCACCACCACCAGTTGAGAGTTCCAACATCAAGATGGGCTTTCTGAGAGAGAGCTGAGGAAAGAGGAGCAGTTGAGGAGGGCTCCCTGAAGCGGGGGCAGGCAAGGTCATGGTACAGGATTCCATGATGTCCAGGTGCATCTCCAGCCAGTGCAGGTTCCCTCCCTATATCAAGAAGAAAAGCAGCTTCCATGGGCTGGGTTCCCTGCCCCGCCTGGCTTGGCCTGAGTTCAGCCAGTATTACACCAGCCACTGAGGCAGCCCAACTCGTGTGCCCATTCTTCAGATGAGGGACCGAGCTCTAACTCAGCTGCAATCATCCTCTTCCAAACTGGAAGCTCTGGGACCCTCTTCACCAGAGAGCTCATGCAGAAGATGTGTGACCATTTGGGGAGGGTCTATGGAGAGGACAAGAGTGTTGAAAGTGCAGGGCACTGAGGATAGACAGTGTTTGGTGAACCTGTCAAGGCCTGAGCCCCTCTGCCTGTCTTCAAGGCAAAGTAGTTGAACTCAACTGCCCCTTCTTTACAGAGGCATCACTGCAGCCCAGTCTCTGGAGTGTCCCCGACGCCTGCTGGCTGGTGTCAGAGACCCAGAATCCTGTCTTCCTCTCCCAGTCTTATTGGCCCTGGGGCAAGCAGGACATATCCAATGACACAGGAGGTGGGGAGGCCAAAAGATCTCTTGCAGGGGTCCAGGGGCCAGCTTGGGCTGGGTGAGCCTTCAGGAGGGCAGGGAGTCAGGGGGCCTGAGAAGGAGGGGTGGGTGGGCTCAAGCAGGTGTGCTTCCCCTTGGATGAGCCTCTGTGGCTCCCAGAGAAGTTGCTAAAATTAAAGCTGAAATCTGAAATTCAAATGAAGAGCGAACCTTTAATTAGACCCTGAATCTAATTCCTTACCCCCATCAGCAGCGGGCTGTAATTTTAGCAATCAGTGCATTAAATATAAACCAGGAGACTGCGGTTGCCCACTGTGCAAAGCCCCTGGGCTCTGGGATGGCACTGAGGGGCTACTTGGCCAGCCTGGCCCCACTCTAGTACTCAGCCCCCTAACTAACACTCTGAACTCCCAGCGGTCCCCAGCTATGTCCAGGGCCCCAATCCCTAATTCCGAACTGCTAACTCCCTGCCCCTGGCCCTTTGGACATGTACTGGGGACCCCTAGGGACTACCCAAAGGGAGAGTTCACCTCCAGGGAGGGGCTGGGCTAAAGTCAGTAAGCTAAAAACCCAGCCTCGCCTGGCCAGACCCCGGTATGAACAATGGCACACACGCTTGCTGGTTCCCCTGCTTGTTGTGTTGTTTTGTTTTTTTAATCTTTGCCAGAGGTACAGTTAGAGATCTTTCTAGACCATTTACTTTTAAATTACCAGCCAGAAGGTGGGGGTGGGGGAAAGAGAAAGAAAAGAAAAAGTTCGCCAGCTGATAGCTTATCAGAACGGAATCCAAATGTCACATTAGTTGGAAAAGTTGGGAGATTAAATTTTCCAGCGCCCTTCATCTGCCGCTGACATTTCAGGGCCCTTCATCTCCCGCACCTCCCCCTCCTCGGAATGGAACGTGAGTGGCGCACGCCTCAGAGGCAGCCGGCTCCCTTCTCAGGCCTCCCTGCTCATCGGTCGCCTGCTCTGGCTTTACCCAGCACCCAGGAACTTCCAAGCGTCCTCAAGGGTGTGCCAGGGTGGGCAGAGGGGTGGCGTACTGGATGAGAGGCAATGAGAGAACAGAAAACAGTTTAGATTTGCTGTACAAAACCCACCCTTGAAGAGGTGAACAGGGTGTTATCTGCAGGTCCCTCAGAGACAGGCCAGCCCCACACCAGGCCATCTGCTGCCCTGACTAGTCAGGCACCCGAGGGTGGAAGCAGAGCACCCCTGTGGTGTGAAGAACATCTCTGACTGGGTGGGGAGGAAGGAGGCCCTTGTGGGCACATCACCTTTTCCCCAGACAAGGCACAACCTGGACAAACACCTAGGGGTGGGAACATGAAGAGCTGGCCCAGGACACAGGGGCAATACGGTCAGCTCTATGGGACCCTCAGGGGCAGAGGAAACAAGACAACCTGATACTGGGGTTGGTCAGAGGTCTTGAGGGATACTGAGGGAGTATGGGGCGGGGGGTGGGGTTAGCTGCCTAAGCCCCCTTCTACAAGGGCACAAAACCTCCCAGCTCCGCTCTCTGCCCTTCCTCACCCTCTTCTCCCTGTGCCTACTCAGTGTGACTTTTCCCATCTTCCCCTTCTCTCTCTTCTACCATCTTCCCTCCCCCCTGCACACCTGCACCAGTGCCTGCCCCCCCTCTTGGCTGCGGCATCCACACTGCAGTCGGAGACCCACTCCCGCCAGCCTGTGGTGGTGGGCGGGGGCGCATGGCGCATGCCCAGCCTGCCCAGCCGAGAGATGCCATAATTGGCACCTGTCAGACTGCTGCGGCTCGTTTTAGAAAGTCAGCGGGGGCCCTTACTGTCCTGCTGCTAGCAGGCGCCACAGACCCTCCCTCCAGAGGCTACCAAGTCTAAGTGCTGGCCCCCACCCAGCCAAGCCCTCCCCAAGGACTCCCACAACTCTGGCTCAACCCCTGAGTCCCTCCTGCTTCAAGGGTGGGGCCCCTGCCCACAGGGGGCTAGGGCCCTCGCCCTGGTGCCAAAGGAACACTGGGCAGGGAATGGGTGGGGCCCAGGGTGGGGGAACAGCAGAGCTCCTGGGAGGGGCTGCCAAGGCCTTCCTGTGGTTGGTTGCTCAAAGCACCTCCTTGTGGGTAGAGGCTTGCAGCTAGCTCATACTAACTGGATTTGCCCCCTTTTCTTTTCAGTGATGTGGGGGAGGGGTTGGGTTTGTGTTTGGTTTTCAAATTTGGGTTTAGCAACTGTGGGGATGGGGGGCAGGGGCAGGCAGGAGCAGGTGGGAGTCACAGACCACCTAGATAAGTGTCCATCCCCCCTGTCATCTGCCCCTAGGTCTCTCTACCCATCTCCCTTGTCTGCATGTACTGTAGTAGTCTCTTTCTCTCAGATGCCCCAACTCAAGACTTTGTTCCTCCCAGACCCCATGCACAGTCCTGGCTGACCCTACCCCACCATTTTCCAGCCCTGACACTGCTGGGGGTTGGGGGGAACTTTCTGCAGGATGACCCTGAGAGCGAGGATATGGAGAGGGGGTCAAAAGTCAGCACCCTGAGGCTGGACTTTGTCGAGGACCCAAACTTCAAGAATAAAGTCAACTATTCGTACACAGCTGTGCAGATCCCCACGGACATCTACAAAGGCTGTGAGTATCCACCATAGAAGGAGCTCTGGTAGTATAGTGCCTAAGGCATTTGACTGCTAACCAGAAGGTTGGCGGTTCAAACCCACCAGCCACTCCATGGAAGGAAGACTGGGCAATCTACTTCCATAAAGATTTACCACCTCAGAAACCCAAAGGGAGTCGCTATGAGTCAGAATCAACTTGATGGCAGCGAGTTCGGTTTTTTGTTTTTTTTTTTTCCTGGTATGTACCATAGAGGCAGGATACCTGAGAATGGAAGGCTAGTGTCATCTGTCCCAGCTCCTAACCCTGTGGTCACACATGCTCACCTGATACACCCACAGACAGGCATCCAGCAATGAACACACAGGCATGTGCACAGCCTCATGCTAACCCCCTGCAAATACAAAGTGCCAAGCTTTCAGCAAGCTACAAAGTACCAGGCTTCTTATACCTGTGCATGCATGGTCTCTTTATCTTATATATGCGTGTATATACATAAATGCATACACACTGTTCCCCCACACACTGGGCCGAATCCCACGTAGCCCCCAGAGCAGCTCCTCCCCACCCTCTTCACTCCCTGCCCCTTGTGGGAGAGGTTAGGGAGCTACCACATCAGATGGACCCTTGGCCAAGAGCAGAGTCAAATGGGTGGGGAGATGGTATCCAGGCCAAAGCAGCCTGGGTCTGAGGAGATGGAGAGGGAGATTGGGATAAGGGTGATTGAAATTCCAAGCTCCAGGGACAACCAGAAGCTGGGTTACTACAGCTAGAATGACTTGAAGTGGATATAAGCAGGAACTTCCTGAGGATCTTGGGAGGTATAGCGGGAGGAAGCCGGGAATCAAACATTGGGTAGGGAGCCCCAGCCAGGATTCAAGTGACTTTGTGAGCACTTACGGAGTAGCCTTGCAATCGAAGGAGTCCATTGGGCTGGGGATCCTGGGACAGATATCCCAGAGCCAATGGGTGGGCTCCATCTTGAATGCAGGGAATTCCCTGGGAACCTCAGGGAGGTCCTCTCCACTCTTAGGGTCAGCCAGCCTTCTCAGCAGCCTCTGGTGGAGGTGGGGGAAGACACCCACACACGCTTCTTCCCACAGGCCACCCACAGGCCACCTGCCTGAGCCAGTCGAGGGGCACTATCACAGGCAGGCACGCTAATTAAAACAGGAGCCACACCGCCCTCCCCCGTCACCCCTCGCTACCCACACAAATTACATTTTATATGTTTTTTATTTACTGTGTCACTTTTAATTAAATCTGTAATCGCCTGCCTGAGGGGGCATGGTCCCCATTTCCCAGCTCAGCTTGATCTGAGTGTGTGTACACGCGGGTGCGGGTATGTGCATACGAGGCCTAGTAGCAGCCCCCTTCCAGGCAGAAGCCAAGTGTTTGCACAAGCGTGGCTTGCAATGAAGGTATGTGCACATGTGTGCTTGTGGCCATGTGTGCCTGCAGGAACAGCCCAGCAGGAACAAAGGTCTTCTACTAGCTCTTGACCTAAGCCAGGGACATGCCTCTGCCAGCAGCCAGAGGGGCTTCTAAGACAGTCTACTCTAAGCCTTTCATTGTGCACAAGGGAAAACTGAGGCCCAGTAAAGCAGGTATGGGTCCCTACCTCCCAGGCCAGACAGGACTGTATGAAATGTTTGAGAGCCTGACTTTATTATCTGTTCTTTAAAGAGAAAAATAGATACTGTTCAAGTCACTAAGTTTCCGAATTAGGAATGAGACCGTAACATACCGTTCAATAGGCACAGCCAATGCTAGGAATGAAATGTGTTTTGTTTTCATATTATGGCCTGTTAAGGGCAGCCACCAAGGGGGGGAGAAGGAGCAAGAACAGAGTGGGAGGGACTAGCCAACAGATGGAACACATCAGGGGCCTCCGCACTGTGGAAGGAGAGAATGAACACATGGAGAAACACGGAGGTTGTGCTCAGGAATATGCTGGGACCCCTGGGCTGTGGGCAGTCTTGAGCATTACTGTACATCGCAGTTCTTCATCTGCTCTGAAGGTTTCAGTGTTCAGAGGCTCTACTCTGAATAAAACAGTAAAGTTTTGGAAGGCATTGACTGGTTCTCACTCAGGGTGGATATTTGACAGGGCTTGGGTCAGGATGGGATGATGAGGGTGACAGGGCTCCACCTGGGAAGAAAGCAGATAGAGGAAGAAGTCACAGCCACCCAGAGGAAGGGGTGAGGTAGAGGCCTGGCAGAAGCAGGTTTGACACTACTACTTCGTTTCCTGAGCACACACATGCCCACAAGTACAGTGCACACGAGAGCACGTGTCACACATCTGTGGAGCCATCGGGTAAATTTAAGGCTGCCCTGAGTTGGAGAAGGTGACACTGCTCAAGTCATCCTGGGTCTCTGCCAGTGTTAAAGGATGCCCAGGAGGGATGTCTGTCTAAGAGAAGGCTTACTCTGTATGTGCGTGCAGGGGTGGGTCTGGCCAGGGGCTTGCATGTGTGTAGCCATGAGAGGGCAGAGGCAAGTGGGTGGTTACCGGCTGGGGGTTGTGAGAGCAGCACTCACTGGTGCAGGACTCACTGAGGTGCAGGGTGGTATGTAAGCAGGCATGTGTGCCCCTGAGCCAGGGCAACAGTTGGGGCTTCCGGACGGGGGATTTGGAGGCGGGGGGGGGGGGCGGTGCAGATGAGGGGGAGTTATATACCTAGCTAGAAACACAGAGGTTAGTAGCAGGTATACCTGGAGGGGAATGCAGGCTGTGCTCGCGTGCACGTGTGTGTGTGCGTGCGTGCGCGCATGTGTGCGCACGCATGCACGCATCCACGCATCCACATGTGAGCTGGTGCCTGTGTTGGAGCAAGATCGTGGCACCACCCCTGCTCCTCTGAGAGCCCCTGCCCCCACCCCTGCCTGCTCCTGGCCCCAGTTGATTAATCATGGAGCTGAGTGGCTTCCAGCTTATCAGGTACCTTAATAGCTGAATAATTCCAGCCCCATCATCGGGCCCTTAATTGCTTTCTTGTGGCTGCGGTCGGGAGTGCATGCTGAGTGGGTGAGCTCCCAGGGGAGCAGCTTGTCTCCAGGCAGGACGCTGGGTGGGGTCCCAGCTCACAGCTCCCTCTACCTCAGTGGCCCCTCTCCTGAGCCTACAGGCCACAGCCCCCCTGCCTGATCGCTTGGGGCCTGGCTGAGGGATTGGCTGAGCGGAGCTTTAAAAGACTCAGGAGGGGTGAGGACCAGGAATTCGTCCTGGAGGAGGCCCTGGGGAATGAGGGGGACTCTGGACAGGCAGAGAGCAGGTGAGGCGTCCTAGATAGTGGGCACATGCAGGGGGGTTGTTGTGGCATAAGAAGTGGGGTTCAATGAGGGACAGCCCTGGCACTTGCCACCCTAGTCTCCTGCTTCCCCCATAGCCACCATCATCCTCAATGAGCTCAACTGGACAGAAGCTCTGGAGAACGTGTTCATCGAGAACCGCAGGCAGGACCCCACGCTGCTGTGGCAGGTCTTTGGCAGTGCCACTGGAGTCACTCGCTACTATCCAGGTAGGTGCCAGCCTCTCCACATCTCCCTGTCCACCCAGCACCCAATCTCCTCCATCTCCCAGCCCACCTGTCCTGGAGTGCACAGGCTGGCATAGTCACCCTGCAGGTGGTGGAAGGGCCTGGTCACTCCTGCAAGGTCTGCCTTCAGGGCTGGGTCCTTCCCTGCCAGTCCCACCTCATCCCCTCTCCTCCCACAGCCACCCCATGGCGAGCTCCCAAGAAGATCGACCTGTACGACGTCCGAAGGAGACCCTGGTGAGCCAGCAGGGAGGGGCTGAGCAGGGACACCCCTGCATCTCCCCATCCCCTCCGCCTGCTCCACTCCCCCCACCCCCATATCCAGGCCTCGGAGCAGGTTGCAGCCAGCTCTATCCAATTTTCATTTCACACATCGTTGCCACTGGAAAATGGATCCCATCACCCAAGCAGGCCTCCCAGCTGCCTCTGCCCCCATCCACTGCCCAGCATGCCCACCCCCCCCCGGACTGAGGGACTGGGACAGTGGAGGTCCCCAAGGGTAGATATATCCTCTGCAGGGTTGGTCAGACCCTGACCCACCCATCTGACACCCTCCAACAGCATCATTACAGGGCTTTGGCCCTGGTACTGCTCACTTCTCCCTCCGTGTCCATGACCTCCTCCCTCCCTGCTGCCTGCTCCATCCCACACACAGCTAAGGCTCTGCCCTTGGAGTCTCTACCCAGGGCAGGGGACACAATAAGCCACTGAGGCCAGGGAACAAAGTTTCTGCCCCATCTCTGGATCATCTACTAATCTTTCCTTGGGTCGGTCACATAGTAGGGAATCAGGTCACTCATGTCATGGGCAAAGACTATGTTTTATTAAACTTGGTATCCTCAGTACCTAGAACAGTACCTGGCCCTTACAGTGGATGCTTAGTAGAAACATGTTAAATTCAGTATGTGGGTGTGGGAAGGAAGGATCCACAAGGCTCCAGTGGGTCTGCCCCTAACTGACGCTTCTCCGGGCAGGTACATCCAGGGGGCCTCATCTCCCAAGGACATGGTCATCATCGTGGATGTGTGAGTGAGCATGCCAGCAGGCCAGGCTGGGCAGGGCCAGGGGTGGACCCTACTACCTAGGAACATCATGGGGGGATGGCAAGAGAACAACTGAGACCCACCTGACACTTCCATGGCCCTTGCATGACCTGTGCAGGAGCGGCAGCGTGAGTGGCCTGACTCTAAAGCTGATGAAGACGTCTGTCTGTGAGATGCTGGACACACTCTCCGATGATGACTATGTGAATGTGGCCTCGGTGAGTGTCAAGACAGCAGGGTATATTGGCCACCTCCATTTGTACCACCCCCATGACCACCACCAGCCCCATCCTGGTCAACAGCTGCCTGGCCTGGCACTCTGACACCACTCATCACTCCTTCTGTCCCTGCAGTTCAACGAGAAGGCACAGCCTGTTTCATGCTTCACGCACCTGGTGCAGGCCAATGTGCGTAACAAGAAGGTGTTCAAGGAAGCCGTACAGGGCATGGTAGCCAAGGGCACCACAGGCTACAAGGCCGGCTTTGAATACGCGTTCGACCAGCTGCAGAATGTGAGCCCCATGGGTGGGCAAGTGGGCGAGAGGGGGCAGGCAAGGGCCTGGGCACAGCGACACCAGAGAAATCAAGACAGATGGCCTTGTTAGCGCTAAGCGGGCAGGCAGCTAGGGCAGACAGGACCGTCTGCTGTGGGGAAGGAGGGCCAGAGAGCCAGGCCTGCCAGGGGAGGGAGGCTCTACCCCCTGGACTGGGGAGACACCAAGAGCCACCTGACCCCATGCCCAACCCCGCCCAGTCCAACATCACTCGAGCCAACTGCAACAAGATGATCATGATGTTCACGGATGGTGGTGAGGACCGCGTGCAGGACGTCTTTGAGAAGTACAACTGGCCCAACCGAACGGTGAGGCTTAGCCCCAGCAGGGCTTCCCTGACCTGGGATCGCCCCATTAAGGAGAGGGCTGTACTCTGGCAGCCAGCCACGGCAATAACATCATGCCCACCCTACCCCTCTGCAGGTACGCGTGTTCACTTTCTCCGTGGGGCAGCACAACTATGACGTCACACCTCTACAGTGGATGGCCTGTGCCAACAAAGGTACCTCACCTGGGTGCCACTGCCATAGGGTCTGCCTGCCATTCTTGCTGTTCATTGAATTTGTTGTCCATCTGCTCATCCATATGTCTGTCTGTCCAGTTGTTCTGCTGTTTATTCATCCACTATCTATCCATCCTGACATACATGGGGCTGTCCAGCTCTCTACCTATTTGATGGGCTGTCTAACTTGTCCATCTAAGTATCTTTCTGCCCATTTGTCTGTCCATTGCCCATCCATGTCCCAGCTTGTCTGATCCTGTGTCTGTTTGCTGGCCAGACTATCTTTCTGTGCACTTGAGCCTGACCCTGGGTGAACTCTGAGTCACTGTCCTCATAGAATGAGGGTCTTCAGGCCTCCAGCTCCTCCCTTCATCCCATGCCTGCCCCTCCCCACACTCCTCCATTCATAGCAGGGTGATGGTAGGGAGCACTAAAGGGACATGAGTTTGAGGGTAGTGACACCAAAAAGAGAGGGAGCCTGAGGGACATATCAGGGCTGCAGATACACCCTAGGGTACAGGATCCCCTGCATTGTGGATCTCACAGAGCCATCCAGGTCTAACTCTGCCTTCCCTTCACTCACAGGTTACTATTTTGAGATCCCGTCCATAGGTGCCATCCGCATCAACACGCAGGTAAGACTAGGGGGAAGCCCCTATCCCAGCCCCACTGGGATAAGGCATTACTCAGGCTGTTGTGGGGCAAGAGCACCCCCTGGTGGCTTTTATGGGTACAAGCCCAACATAAAGAGGGAAAGAACGGGGAGGGTGCAGTAAGAGGGGGAGGAGTGTGACTTGCCTGCGCCCACCTCTCCAGGAATATTTGGACGTGTTGGGCAGGCCCATGGTGCTGGCAGGCAAAGAGGCCAAGCAAGTGCAATGGACCAATGTTTATGAGGACGCGCTGGTAAGGCCTCTGGGCCAGGTAGGAGTGGGGCTGACTGCCTTTTCCCAAGGATATGTCCACGGGGTCAAGTCCCTTGAGGGCACCCTTATGGGGATAGATAAGAGAGAGGTGGCCTGTGCCTGAGCCCCTAGGGGCAGAACTGGCCACAGGAAGGAGATCCCATCATCCTTTTCTACTTCTAGGGGCTGGGGTTGGTGGTGACAGGGACCCTCCCTGTTTTCAACCTGACGCAGGATGGCCCTGGGGAAAAGAAGGTGAGATCCTCCAATGGGGAAGGGTTGAACATGCCCATGGCAGGTATGGAGGGTGGAGAGGGAATGGAGCAAGACTGTAAATTCTGTTGGTGGAGGCAGCTGTTTATGAGAGCAGGGTGAGGCCTTGGGTGTGGGGCTGGGCAGAGAGGCTTCCCACAGAAGTGGGCCCATCAGAGACCCCCAATGCCTCTGCTCTCAGAACCAGCTGATCCTGGGCGTGATGGGCATCGATGTGGCTCTAAATGACATCAAGAGACTGACTCCCAACTACACAGTGAGTGCCCACCTGCCTTCTACCTTGCTGTGCCTCCCGCAGGGACCCAAGCCAGGCCCCTATAGAAGAGATTGGGTGGGGGAGCTGTTACAATACCTCCACAAAGACCTCTACATTCAGGGAATCTGGGAACACTTCTAGGGGAAGTGACGTTGGACCTAGCACCAGGGTCAGCATGCCTTCTATGAAGGGCCAGATGGTAAGTGTTTTAGGTTTTGTAGACCATCCAATCTACACAACTCCGTCATTATATTGTGTGTCTGTGTTCCAACACAATTTTACTTATGGATTCTGAATTTCTAATTTCATATTATTTTCACATGTCACACAATATAATTCTAGTTTAGGTTTTCGACCATCTGAAAATATAAATACCATTCTTAGCTCATAGCCATATAGGAACAGGCAGCAGGTCAGATTTGGCCCAGGGACTGCTGACCTAGACAAGTCCTGAGCAGAGCTGAGGGGAAGGCATTCCTTGCAGGCAGAGAAGTCTCTGGGCAAAGGCCTGAAGGTGATCAACAGAATCATAAACAGGGAAGGGGCAAGATTACAGTACAGCTGGCCCAGGGCCTGTGGGAAAGGGAATTTGGGTCTTAGGGGTGGGAGTGAGAGTGAAGAGGCTGTGCCCTAAGCCTAAGCCACATGAGAAGGCAGAGGCCATGTCATTGGCCTCCAGGTACAAGGAGAAAATTGTGCCTCAGAAAGGTGAGGAGTGAGTCGGGAGTCCTACCTACTCCTACTTCACTCCCACTTGGAAAGGAAGCCTCAGGCCTTTGGGGTTTCAAAGCCTACTCTCCTCCCCCTCCACTTACTGAGATGAGGATGAGGGGAGGCACAGATCTGAGGCAGGAGGGAGATGGATAGAGGGCAACAGAGAGTGACCAATGGACACAGCAGGCAGGGGAGCACAGTTGTGGGACACGGTCTTGTGAGACCATTGGAAGCAGAGAGTTCAGGCTGATTGACAGCTCCATGAGAACCAGGAGTAGGGGTGAGAACCACAGAATACCAAACTGAATGGGGTTCCCATGGAGCTGGCAGACCTCAGCAAGGCCCAGTGCATAAGGGCACCCAGCCTTCTGGGCCTGGCTTGAGGAGCAGGCTTGGGCTGTGTGGCATGTGGCAGCTCTTGGTCCAGGCAAGCAAACAGCACCTCTCAGAGGCACAGAAAGCAAGCAGTGGAATTGCTCTAGAGCATAGGGGAGCCCTGCCCAGCCCTCTAAGCCCTGAGCCCCCATGTGCCCCCAGCTTGGAGCCAACGGATATGTATTTGCCATCGACCTGAACGGCTACGTGTTGCTGCACCCCAACCTCAAGCCCCAGGTGAGCTGGGTGGACAGTCTGGAGGTGGGTGAACCCTTAGAAATGGGGACTTCTGTCTGACTTCCCACCCGGCCTCTCGCAGACCACTAATTTCCGGGAACCTGTGACCTTGGACTTCCTGGATGCAGAGCTAGAAGATGAAAATAAGGAGGAGGTAAGGGGGGAGCAGGAGGCAGGGGAGAAGAGTAGGGTAGGGGCCCTGCCCCTCATGTCTCCTGCCCCTTCAGATCCGTAGGAGCATGATTGATGGCAACAAGGGCCACAGGCAGATCAGAACACTGGTCAAGTCCCTGGATGAGGTGAGAAGGTGGCGGAAGAGGTTGGGCTGGCCACCTCCTGACCCCCACCCCACCCTCACCTGTGCCGGCTAGCCCGAGCCCCTGACCTAGCCTCTTCTCCCAGAGATACATAGACGAGGTGATGCGCAACTACACCTGGGTGCCCATAAGGAGCACCAACTACAGGTGAGTGGGGCCGGGGCTGAGCTTGGGGGGAGGGGAGGGGAGGCCCCCAGAGCCCAAAGTTTGAGTCCTCCCTCTCCCACCCCAGCCTGCTAAGAGAACAAGGGTCTTGGCTGGCTGTGACCACCATCCCTAGGGGGCGGGGGGTAGGCACTAGCAGCCAGGGCTGCTCACTGTACACCCCGAACACTCAACTCCCCAAGGGCTTCTACCTGGCCCTTCAGGGACAAGTGCCCACCCCCTGGAACTCAGGACAGAGACAGCACAGTGGATCTGTTATCTCCCCAGACCTGACACCCTCTTTCATCACTCCCACCTGGATTGTAGCCCCAGCATCTATACCTGAGATATGGTCCTCAGCATATTCACAGGCCTGCTCTCAACTAGCATCACAGACTCAGAGTGGGTCTCCTTATGGGACAGGCCCAGCCAGGGCAGGCTGTCCTCTACACAGCCTGAAACTGGTCTCCTTCTGAAATGCTGGTGGCATTCACACACCCAGTATCAGCCCATGACTGCCCCTTACCGCTGTAGGCCAGCCCTGCTTTTCACAGCTTTTGCATGCCCTGAGTGCCCAGATTGTAAACCCTACTCTTAAGGCAGCGCCTAACCCCCCCAGCTCCCCAACCATGTTTATTCTGTCCTTTCTAAGTCTGCTGCTGGCCAGATCCGGGAGACTGCTGGGGTGGGGATTTGTTTTGGGCCTGGGAGTTCTGTGACTGCCAGAAGAGTTTGGGGAGTGGAAGGTCCAGGACCCTGGGTGTCTCTGTGGCCTCTAGGCCATGAATCTTCAGCTGACCAGAGAAGGGTGTCCATAGCCTGGGCCTCACTGCATGGCTCCAAGGCTGAGGGGAGAAGGTACCAGTGTGGTCAGCCTCTCCCCCTCAGTGATCTGCACTCTTCCCTCCTCCCCAGCCTAGGGCTGGTACTCCCACCCTACAGCACCTTCTACCTCCAAGCCAACCTCAGTGACCAGATCCTGCAGGTCAAGTGTAAGTGGCCCGGCCCCTGCCTGCGCCCTGCACCCCTGCCTCTGCCCCGCACCCTGGCCGGCCCCAGGCAGCATAGCCAGCCACTGCTTGCTGGAGGCAAGGGTGGCAAGGCAGCCCCTCCTGCCCCATCCGCCCACCCCAGGCACCTGCAGGCTGGGGGCACCTGCTGTCGGAAAATCTGGAAATCTGCATGCTCGCCTTTTCTCAGATTTGGTTCCAGACCATTCTCTCATGGTTTCAGTTGAGGTTTCTGTTTTTGGTTTCTCCTACTCCGTGCCTTCCCTCTTTAGCCTGCCTCCCCGCACACCCTCAGGGCTGCATTCTCCCAAGACACCCCCTCCCCTCTCTCCTCCCTCCCCCTTCTCCCTGCTCTGCTCTCTCCCCCTGTGGTGCTTCCCAGGGTCCTTCTGCCCCTCCTCTGTTCCCTCCTCATCCATGCTCAGCTCACTCTCTGCCTCATTTTCTTCCTCTCACCTCCCTACCACCTCGCCGCCTCCTTTACTCTCTCGCCCCACTTCCTTCTCTCTCCCTCCCTCGCTCTTCTTCCTCCCTCTTCCCTCTTTCCTTCCCTCCCTCCTCCGTCTTGTCTCTCCTTAATGCTCACTCCTTCTTTTTCACTTTTCCTCTTTCCCCCTCTCTCCCTCACCCCTGCACCTTTACTCTCCCTCTCTCCCTCATCTCAATCTCCTTCCCCTCTCTCTCTCTCTCTCTCTCTCTCTCTCTCTCTCTCTCTCTCTCTCGCCCTTTTTCCCCCTCCCTCACTCCTCATCTGCTCTCCCTCCCCTCCTTCCCTTCCCCCCTCCTTCCCTCTCTCCTTCATCCCAGTCTCTCCCTCCTTTCTTCCCTCCCTCTCCCACCCCTCTGCCTGTGGCTCTCCCTTGCATGCCCTGCTCCCCCTGGGCCTCCCCCTGAAGGCCTTGGTCTCAGAGCCTGTGGCCCCCGCTGCCCACTGCCCGAGGTCACTGGGAGGGAGGCTGGGGCTCCGGCCCCACCGGGCGCCCCTGCACCTGCCTGGCCGACTGGGGCTCATCTCCTTTGAGTTTTCTTGCTCTCTCTTTCTCTCTCATGTCGTTTTTTTGCAAGAAGTTTCCTTTCGGTATGATGATGAGACACAATATTTTCATTCAAACAGCCATTGAATAAAATATTGTTTGTGCCCCTCCCCTTCCCTTCCCCCTTTTCGTTTGTTTTTGTGTTTGTGTTGTTTTTGTTTTCCTCGCTTTCTCTCTTGGTGGACTGTCCCAGTGCCAATCAGCAAACTGAAGGGCAAGTATATTCAGAACCAGTGCACCCTCCTCTCCCCACCCCACCTGCCCTCACGCCCCTGCTTGCCCCCCTCCCTGCCCAGGACCAGCCAAACCCCTGCTCTCCAGGGCTCCCCTCCCAGCATCTCCTTGAATCCTCTAGTTCTCGCCTTTCCTCTAATCCCTAAACTCCTATTAGAGCCAGTGGCCCTCTCCCCTGGCCCTGCCTGCAGGGTGTTCTCTGGTGTGGTGTGAGAGCTCAGGCCCCCTCCTTGTCTTCCTCACTCCCACTGGGTAGACCTCTGCCTCTCCACACCTTCTCTGCCCTCCAAGACAACTCAACAGTGGGGACAGAGCTGAACGCCTCTCTGCTGCCCCCACCCAGCAGGGCAGGGGGTCTGAGATGCAAGGGGTAGGTCAGCCCTCAGATGGGCTTGTGTCAGCGTGACAAAGGGGCTAGCCCTACTACAAGGATTCCTCTGGAGCAGCTGTCCCTCTTCTGACCTCTGACAGTGGCTCCAGCTCTTCACAAGAGGAGACAGAAGGTCTTGGAAGTCTCATACCCTGACCCTGGGCAGGACAGAGCAGGCAGCCAAGCCACCAGGAGAACAAGCTGAGCGAGGCCAACCAAGCACCCTGGGCACTGGCCAAGGTGCTGAAGCCCCTACTCCCTGCTACTCCCTGGCTGCTGCCAGAGGCTTTACTAAAGCCCAGTGGCCCAGCCCTGCCCTGTGGTGCTCACTGCTCCTGGGGAAGTCAGAGGGCTAGCAGGGGCAGGAGGTGTGCAAATGGTGTTCCTTGGGGTAAATAAAGGCAGACTCTGGCAGTGGGCCTGGCCAGGAGAGGAATGGGATCTGTCTGGACCCCAAGGACCACCAGCAAAGGAGCTAAAAGAGAATCAGGTTGAGTGTGAGGAAAAAGGTTCTGGCACTTAGAAATGCCCAAGCCAAAGAGGCTTCTGGGAAATGTGGGAAGTGAGCTCCCAGATCTTGGCAGAGAACAAAGGGAGGCTTGTCACAGAGGGTGATGGAGAATCAGAGAGGACAGTACATGGGGGTCTCAGCCCCTGGCTCCTGGAGAGCCACCCCTCCCAGAAAATGTCTGAGTAGATGGGGCATGGAGAGCTACAAGGGAATTCCCCATCCCTGTAGCCTGGAAGCAGGGGCTCCCCAATAAGTCCTGGAGACCCTGTCCAGTGTAGCCCAGCAAAGGGGATACAGTGACCCCCACTGGCCTAGGTGGGGGTGGGAGACGTGTCCTGTTCCCATTGGCTTGAGTTGTCTTTTTCTCCCCTCATCCCACCGTATGAAACCAGAAATTCAGGACCCTGTTAAGACTGACAACCATAGCATAGTCTCCCTGTTCCTCCTCCCTCTTTTTTCTTTCTCCTCCTCCTCCTCTTCCTCCTCCTTCTCCCCCACCCCACCCCTGCCCTGTCGGCTTGTGTCCAAACCCTGCCTCACAGTCCTATCAGAAAACAACAGTCCAACCAGTGACTGACCAGCCCCTCCACACACTCCAAGTCCTGCTCCCCAGAATCTTGCAGTGCATTGTGGGAGTATCTGGGAACAGGGAAGATTCTACTTCTGTAAAAATGAAATTCTGGGGGTGAACGGGGTCAGGATCTGGGTGAAAACAGGAATGGGAAGGTAGGCTTCCCTAAGTGAGGATAGGCCAGGAGCAGAGGGACCCCTTCCAGATACAGACCACCATGGTAGCCAATCCAGCTGAGCAGGGAGAGGCCACAGAGGGGTCCCAGTGGACACATCCCCAGGTTCACTAACAAACTCACATGTGGATACACACGCATACACACTCACATACACACTCCCACATACATTCTCTCACACATACACACACTGACACACTCATGTACAGATCATAACCCCAGGGCACAGGCCCAATTGGTGCACCCTTCAACAGCACCCCCTGCCTTTCCTAGAGTCCCCAGCATTTCTCCCTGGCTATTCTGACCTCAGGCAGGTCCTACTCCTTCCCCACATGCCCCACATGCCTTCAGCCGAGAAGGACAGGTGTGCAGATCCAAGCAGCACCTGATCCCCTCCCACCTCCCAACCTCTCTTCCCACAGTGTGTGGACAAGTCTGGGAACCTTGAGGGTTTCCGCTCACTGAGTTCCCTGCCCCTGAGAAGACTGCCAGGCCCCCACAATGCACTGCAGCCCACCCCCAGCTGCCCACCCCCATCTCTGGTTGGACTGTCTGTGCCCGTGAGAAACACCCTCGGTTTGGCCATGTTGATGCCTGACACAGAACAAAAGCAAGGCCTACCAAAATGCAAACAGCTGCGGCAAAGAAAGAGATCAAAATCCGCAGCCAAAAAGCCAATTCCCTTCCTCAAAGTCTCTTTGGAGGCAAAGGAAGCTCAGCATGCGGTTTTTTCCATTCTGGATGTGATAAGAGTGAGACTGGCGCCTCCCCCAGACCATGCATATATATAGCAGTGTGTGTATATATATATGTGTGTGTGTGTGTGTCCGTGTATATGTGCTATACAGCCGTATGGAAGCATATACAGCCACGCCAAGGGACTCACTGCCGACAGAGGACCAGGCCCGGGCAACATATTGGCTATAACTGCCCTCCTCCTGCGATGCTGTAGTCTTCACAGGCCCTCCACCCTTCCCTGCCCGCCCCTTCTCTCTGGCTCAAAACTGAACGTGGAAGTGGCGGGTTCCCTCTTTGCTGGTGTCTCTCCCTCCCTCTAGCCACCCTCTCCCCTCCCTGTCCAGCCCCCGACAGCTCTGAGCCCCCTGGCCTTCTCCCTCCCCAGCCTCCGCCGGATAACCCCCCCCCCGTTTCTGTTGCAGATTTTGAGTTCCTGCTCCCCAGCAGCTTTGAGTCTGAAGGACATGTTTTCATTGCTCCCAGGTAGCTTGTGTGTGGCCTTGCTGAGGTGTCCTCCCTGACCCGACCACCCCGGCCCCGCCTCCCGCACCGCTGCCTGGAGCTCTGTGTCTGTGTCCTGTGCAGTGTTGCCCCTCCATACATAGCCCTGTATGTGCGGCCATGTGCATACTCAGGCCATGTAGCCACACCAGGAAGCAGTGGCCAGCAGCTCCACAGCTGTGGCTCCTGCCAGCCTGGGGCAGGAGAGGTCTGGACTCTCTGCTGACCTTCCGTGGCCTCCCAGGCAACCAGGAGGGAGTCCTTCCTGCCCTGGGTGGGCTGTCTGAAGCACACCCTTCGCTGGGTAGCTGCTGCTCTGGTTTGTGGTGCCCTTCCCGTCCCCCACCCCACACCCTGTCATTGTCCTGTGTCAGTCAGTGTTTGTGTGGGTATGGGGGCTGAGCCAGCCAGAGCCCTGGTCAGCAGTGCCAAATTTAGGCATGGTGGCTCTCTGAAGATAGGGGTGGGAGTTGGAAGCCAGGCTTTGAGGAGTTGTTTTGACAAGTGAAGGTTTGGGCCGGAAAGCAGGCTGGCCCTGGGCGCTTCCTGGAGCACACGCAGCATGCACACATGCTCATGCACATGCTCGGCTATTGGCCCAGCTGAGGAGTCTGGTCGCCCCCGGTGGTGAAGCCCTGCCCTGTGACCTGGGTTTCAGATAAGGGCAGGTGGGTGCAGTTGGCAGGGACCTACGGGCACTCTAAGGCACCACACGGGGGCTCTGGACACTCCTCACCTCTGTGTGTGCACATGTGTGCATGCACCCACAAACTTCTCTGTGACTCTCTCTGTCAGTGTGAATTTGTATTTGTGAATCACTGTGTATGTATGTAAAAGTCAGGGTGTAAACATGGGGTGGGCTGTGTACATCAGTGACTATCTTAAAAGGTCTGCGGGGCCCATGTGACCCTAAGGAAGCACTCTGAGGTGGGGGATTGTGTCCCTTTTTGTCACCTCTGTATCCTTGGCTCAGGAGAGCTATTTATTGGGTGAGTGACTGAAACAACCACAAATGTTAATGTGTGTATTGTATATGTGGGAGGGACTGCAAATGCCTTGGTGTCAAGCACAGCTGTGTGAGTGTCACTCTGGGTGTGTTAGGTGTGGCTTCCACCCACAGAGATAAAGGCTATGCACCACACAAAGACCCTGTGTTCCAGGGAGTGAGTAGGGGCTGAGACCAAGTCCCAAATTCCCACAAAATTGCTGGAGGGAAGTCCCTGGTGGATGAGAAATTGGGAAGGAGGGATGGCTCTAGCCATGAGGGAAAAGGAACTATTTTGCAAGACTTCCTGGAGGAGCAAAGCCTCAAGAAGGCCCCTTCATGCCCCAGAGCCCCCACGTTCTCTGGCCCCAGAGCCAGTGCTGAGCTCAGCAAGGGCCTTAGGGAGGTGAGGAAGTTGCCCTTCGTAGCTCTGAAGAAAGAACATACCAGGCAGAGAGAACAGCCAGTCAGTCCAAGGATCCACATGCCTCCACTGACTTCCCAACACCGTCTATGGTGGTTAAAAAAAAAAAAAAAAAATTATTGCTGTTGAGTCAATTCTAACTCATAGCAACCCTGTAATACAGAGTAGAACTGTCCCATAGGGTTTCCAAGGTTGTAAATCTTTAGAGAAGCAGACTGCCACATCTTCCTCCTGTGGAGTGGCTGGTGGGTTCAAACCGCCAACCCTTTGGTTAGCAGCCAAGCACTTAACCACTGCACCACCACGGCTCCTACCCTCTGTGGTAGGGGCAATTATTTCTCATTTTCTTAATTAAAACACTGAGGCTCAGGGAGCTTGAATGAGTTGCCCAAAGATGCACAGCCAGGAAGCAGAAGGACGAGGTCTTAGACTCAAGCTAACAAAGCCCATGCTGGTACTGTGCCCTCACCTGTGCCCATGGTGAATGAGCCAGCCATGAGGCATGCCCTGAGGCCTCCAGGCACATTGTCCTGGAGAGATGGGAGGCTCTGCGGGTCTATGCCAAGGAGGGAGAACTGGCCAGGGCATCAGTTCTGTCCCAACTCAAACCTGGGCAGCCTGCCAGGCTCGTGGCAGCTGCAGCTTGTGAGAACACATGTGCCCCCTCCCTGAGGCCTGGACTTCTCAGCGAATGGCCAGGTGAGCCTGTTGGGAAGCCCCGGCCCCATTGCTCTGTTCAGCCTCCCAAACCCACTCTTCTTGCCCCTCCCCACCCCCAGAGAGTATTGCAAGGACTTGAACGCCTCTGACAACAACACTGAGTTCCTGAAAAACTTCATTGAGCTCATGGAGAAGGTGACTCCAGACTCTAAGCAGTGTGAGTGCTGGCAGGGCAGCCAGGTCTAGGCAGTGCTCCAGCAGGATGGGGCAGCCCAGAGGAAACTGGGGGTGGGACAGCTGTGGAAATATGCAGACTTGAGCTGAGGCCAGTGCCTGGGCCAGGTCTTGGGAAAGGTTCCTATTGGAGCCTTGGGCAGGGGTAGGTGGGAAGGGGAAAGTTGGGAAGGGTGGGCAGAGGGCCAAAAGAAGATGCCCCTCTATCCCTGCCCTCAAATTCCAGGCAACAACTTCCTTCTGCACAACCTGATCTTGGACACGGGCATCACACAGCAGCTGGTGGAGCGTGTATGGCGGGACCAGGACCTCAACACGTAGGCACCACCTGGCCTGTGGGGGCAGGAGACTGGGGTGGGCCTGGAGGCCCTGGCCCTGCTTGGGGTAAGATAGGCCTGTGACCCTACCTCCCTGCTGCCTCCAGGTACAGCCTGCTTGCCGTGTTTGCTGCTACTGATGGGGGCATCACCCGCGTCTTCCCCAACAAGTAAGTGACCTGCCCAATGCCCTGCCCCTGTCCTGTTGCCCAGAGGTCTCTCTGCCCCTGCTGAGACCACTGTTCCCTGTTGGGCTAGGCCCAAGCCACCCCTTGCCCACCAACTGCTGCCTTTCTGAATGCTCCAGGGCAGCTGAAGACTGGACAGAAAATCCTGAGCCCTTCAATGCCAGCTTCTACCGCCGCAGCCTCGACAACCACGGCTATGTCTTCAAGCCTCCACACCAGGACAGTAAGTATCTACTCAGGGTGCCCAGCAGCAGGTGGAAAGCCTCGCCTTGCCTGTCTATTCAGCCAGGGCTGGACTGTGCTGTCTCAGGCCTCTCTCGAACATGAGGTTGGCCAAGACTGGAGCAGACATGGAGAGAGGACTGGGTTGCTCCTGCCTTTGTTGAGCACTCTCTGTGCCAAATACTCTAGACGCTTAGGCTGGAACTAGCCCTGGGTTTGGGTCCTGGGCCCACAGTACCCAGCAGAGTGGTCAATGGCCACCAACCTTTGCTCCTGATGGCCCCACCCCATCTTCTTGCCAGCTCTGTTAAGGCCACTGGAGCTGGAGAATGACACTGTTGGTGTTCTGGTCAGCACAGCTGTGGAGCTCAGCCTGGGCGGGCGCACACTGAGGCCAGCAGGTGAATGCCTAGGGTAGAGGTAGGAGGATGGGCAATGGGTAGGGTCCTGCCCAGGCAGGCAGGCACTGATGGGCCCTTGCTCTCTGCAGTGGTGGGCGTCAAGCTGGACCTGGAGGCCTGGGCTGAGAAGTTCAAGGTGCTAGCCAGCAATCGCACCCACCAGGACCAGCCTCAGAAGGTACCTGGGCAGGAGGCAGGAGGCCCAACAATGACCTTCCTGAATCCCTGTGAACCCCTACAAGCCTCCCACCCAGAGTCTCACCAGCACCTACAAAGAGGCAGGGGTTGTTAAAGATGGCCTAGAGAACCAGATGTATGAGGGGTGATGGGAGGATGGAGGGAGAACTGGTGGTCACCTTACAGCTCTCACTCTCTGCCCAGCAGTGCGGCCCCAGCAGCCACTGTGAGATGGACTGTGAAGTTAACAATGAGGTGCGTGCATATACCCTGAACCTGCCCTAATCTACGCTTACCTACTCCCAACTTCTGAGTCCCGACACTGACTCCTAGCCCATTCCTCAGCCTGTGAGTCTCAACTGACTTCATAGCCTTACCAGGGCTAGGAGTAGTGGCGGCAACCCCTCTCTGAATCACTGGACTGCCAGGGCTTGGGAAGGAGGATCTGGGGCCCAGCTCCTCTCCAACCTCCTCCCTTTCCCCACCTCTCAGGACCTGCTCTGTGTTCTCATTGATGATGGGGGATTTCTCGTGCTTTCAAACCAGAACCATCAGTGGGACCAGGTGAGAAGCAGGAAAAGGGTGGAAGGAGGGGAGCAAGGTTTGAACCTTCTGGGGGTGTGGCACTGCCAGCCCTGTGCCCACAACCTCTTCTTGGCATCCCCAGGTAGGCAGGTTCTTCAGTGAAGTGGATGCCAACCTGATGCTGGCACTCTACAATAACTCCTTCTACACACGCAAGGAGTCCTTTGACTATCAGGCCGCCTGTGCACTGCAGCCCCCTGGGAACCTGGGTGCCGCGCCCCGGGGTGTCTTTGTGGTGAGCCTCCAGCGATGACTGGTCTGGAGATGGGGGTCTGGGAGACCTGCCTACAGATTACCCCCACCTCTGACTCAGATCTGAGAGGGCTGGGGGTGACTTGGGATGAGGAACAGCAGTAGCAGCCTACAACTCTCTCTCCACTGCAGCCCACCATTGCAGACTTCCTTAACCTGGCCTGGTGGACCTCAGCTGCAGCATGGTGAGTCCTGGGGGCGATAGAGAGGGTGCGCCCTGGCCAGAACGGATAGGATACTGGCTTCCACTGACCATCTCCACTCCGTGCCCTCCAGGTCTTTGTTCCAGCAGCTTCTCTATGGCCTCATCTACCACAGCTGGTTCCAGGCAGGTACGTAGGATTTTGGAGACCCCTCCCCAACACCCTCCGTCTCCCCCTCCTCCATTCTAAGTAGACACCGACCCCAAAGGGAGTACCGGGCTTAAGGCTGAATGAGGCTGAGGCCCAAGACCGCGCCAACGTCTGTGGGCGGGGCTGAGGCGCTCTGGGCCCCCGCAGACCCGGCGGAGGCAGAGGGGAGCCCTGAGGCGAGGGAGAGCAGCTGCGTCATGAAACAGACCCAGTACTACTTCGGCTCGGTGAACGCCTCCTACAACGCCATCATCGACTGTGGAAACTGTTCCAGGTGCACTGGGGGACCGGCGGGGCGGGGAACACCGGGGCCAATGGGTGGCGCTAGACGTTCCAGAAGGCCAGAAGGAGGAGGCGGAGCCTGCGGGGGTAAGAGGCTGGGAATTGGCCGAGGCTGCAAATGGAGAGGCGGGACTCTCTGCTATCCTCCAGGCTGTTCCACGCGCAAAGACTGACCAACACCAACCTTCTCTTCGTGGTGGCGGAGAAGCCGCTATGCAGCCAGTGTGAAGCTGGCCGACTGCTACAGAAGGAGACACACTGTATCCTGCCCCTGCCCCACCCCCTCCTGCGCCCCTTCTACCCTGCCTGTCTCCTCTGTGCCACCGCGGCCTCCTTGACTCCCCACCCATGCCCAGCGGATGGCCCGGAGCAGTGTGAGTTGGTGCAGAGACCGCGATACCGGAGAGGCCCGCACATCTGCTTTGACTACAACGCGACGGTGAGGAGAAGGGGCCGCAGGCTAGACATTCCGCTTCCCTCCCCAGGTGCGGCCCTGCGACCTCTCCCGTCCTGCGTCCTCTCCTCCCCCGGGCCGATCAGTTCCCTGGTTCTCCCTACAGGAAGATACCTCAGACTGTGGCCGCGGAGCCTCCTTTCCCCCGTCGCTGAGCGTTCTGGTCTCCCTGCAGCTACTGCTCCTCCTGGGCTTGCCACCTCGGCCACAGCCCCAAGTTCACGTCCACGCCTCGCGTCGCCTCTAAGCGTCCCTACCCTCGGGCCTCCCAGTCTCTACCCCGCCCTCCTGCTCCATACTCCCGCCTTAGAGCCTCGCCTCCTCCCTCACTGAAGGACCTGAGTGCACCAGGCCCTGAAAGTACGCCTTGGGGTGGGGGTCCCAAAGGAGGAAGCTGCAAGTCTTTGGCCCCCAAGCCACATCTCACTGCTGAACTGTCACAGTGTCCTTAGACCCTTCATTCCCACTAGATTGACCCACCCCAGAAGGCTGGGACAGAGAAATCACACATACTGGTGCAAACCAGGCCTCCACTGCCCATAAGGCCCTAGCGCTCCCTCTATGTTGGGAACCTACCCTTGCCCCCACTGAACTTATCTAACTTGGCCCTGCTGGCTCATCTTGGCCCAGACCTGGTTTCGTGAGAATAACGAGGAAGGTGAGATGGGCACTTGGAGGCCAGTATGTCCCAGGTCTCTGAGGAGGGTGTGTGAGAGAGAGGCTGCGATGGAGTTTGGCAGGAGAGAGGTTCTGGGGAAACCCCTTAAGCGCTCCTGCCCCTCTCAGGCCTGCAGCCACCTCCCCTTTCCCAAGCCCTTCAGGGGTCAGGACAGACACTGGTTCAGCCACAAGCCCAGTGCCTGAAAGGCAGAAACTGGACTCACACTAGACAGACCCCAATATGCGTGCGTGAACACGCGCGCGCACACACACACACACACACACACACACACGATGGGGTGGGGACAGGGCTCACAAAGCCTTACACAGGATGAGGGGTTGGTGGGAGGGTTAGCACCTCATGCTCCATCTCCTGCTCACCACCTTCCTCTAATCTGAGCTGCAGCCCAGCTGAGATCCTCCCATCTCTTAAGTTGAATGTCAAATAGTGCCAAATGCCAGGGCAAGAGCAGAGACTCCTCTGTCTTATCTCTGGCTGCCAGTGTCCCCCCAAGTGCCCCTCACCCTGCCAGGTGCTCATTGTAACCATTTCTCACTAGTGTCGGGCCCCCACTGGGTCCACATGCCACTGCCTGCACCCCTCAGCAGAGGAACCCCCCACAGGACATTGCCCTTTGCCTTAGCAGGGGTGACTTGGTCTCTCCTGGCTGGGCCATCCCACCCTCAATCCAGCCCTTACACTCAGGCCTTCGCCCAATCCCTGTCCCATTCCCACTCACACACACACACACACACACACTCTGCCCCCAGGAGGCCAAACTGCCCCTCCCCTGCTAAATACACACTTGCACACACATACTGCACACACGGAAGCTGGGCCCAGGCACATCTCTTCACACTATTCATTTTGGTCATTTCCCCAAAAGGCATCCCAGTTTGGGGGTCAGTGAGGGACTGAGGGCAGGGGGATATGGCCATGGGGCTCAGATGGACTGGGAGGAGGGGGGGAGGGTGATGCATTAATTAATGGCTCCGTTAATTAATGTCATGTTGCTTGTCGCTTTCTCAGTGTGTGTGTATGGTCCATGCCCGCTGCTGGTGTCAGGGTGGGTACCCATGCCGTGCACCCAGCCTGGTTGCCAGCCGTGTCCTGCGGGGGCGTGTGTGTAACTGTAGTGTAGTCAGGTGCTCAATGGAGAACATAAAAATAAAAAAGAAACATATACAGAAAAATAAATATATATTTTAAGTTTAAAAGCAGACAAAACAATCCCATCAGATAGCTGTCCAACCCCTAGCTGGGTCTGATCCTTCTCATAGCCCACCCGACCTGGCTGCCCACTCACCTCGGGCTTGGAGGATCTGTGGGGTCTGGGGGACCATTTCCTTTTCTCTGCCCTTTTTTTTTTTTTTTTTTGGCTCTATTTTGTACAGATAAGTCAGAAAAACAACAGCGACAAAAAAGACAAGAAACTTTGTAAAATATCGTGTGTGTGATTCCTTGTAAAATATTTTCAAATGGTTTATTACAGAAGATCAGTTATTAAATAATGTTCATATTTTCACTTCAAACAGTTCCCATCCATTGTGTCTGCCCAATATTAGGGATGCGTTGCAATGACGACAGGTGGTCTTGATCTCAGAGTCCCATCTACTACTCACCTGGGCATGAATGCCACTGTAATTAATCCAGGCCCCAGGTGGGCATGGGACAAAATTCTTAAAAAAAAAAAGAAAAAAAAGCCTCCCAGAGGCTCAGGACCGGATCTCTGGAAGGAGGAAGACAGAGATGAAATGCAGGTTTGAAGAAGAGAGTTTGTAGGAGATTGGGGTCTGGCCCACCCACAACTACAGCTGCAGCCACCTCTGGCCCAGGGAAGGCCCAGGCCTGGACCTGTCTCATGGCT
The DNA here is from genome assembly GCF_000298275.1 of Orycteropus afer afer. Taxonomy (NCBI): domain Eukaryota; kingdom Metazoa; phylum Chordata; class Mammalia; order Tubulidentata; family Orycteropodidae; genus Orycteropus; species Orycteropus afer. The sequence continues at coordinate 750,339 of NW_006921910.1, read as the reverse complement.
ACCATTGTGCCCAGTAGAGCCCAACTCCCAGTCAGTATTGCAAAATCTTCTTGGGCTTCACTATTCAGGGCCAAATGTGCCTATGCCCTGGTTCATTTTAAACCTAACCCTCTTAATAACCAGTCCTTGTCGTTGTGGAAAGAGCTCTGGTGGCACAGTGCCTAAGGTACTTTACTGCTAACCAGAAACTTGGTAGTTCAAACCCATCAGGCACTCTGCAAAAGGAAGATGAGGCAATCTCCTTCCGTAAAGATTTACTGCTTTGGAAATCCAATGGGGATCACTATGAGTCAGAATCAACTCAATAACCGTTGGGTTTTGGTTTTTGTTTTACTCATTGTGTCCTTTGCATTCTTTTCAAGGGGAGAGAATTATAACCACCAGGGCTGAGGTTTCCCTCTGTCTCTAGTTCCCTTCCTACAATACATTCGGTGCAGGGGACGCTGCTCATTCCACAGTTACCCCCCAGGCCTTTGGCCTTCCAGCTGAGCGCTCACCACCACCTTGTTGTTGTTAGCTGCCTGCCACTGGGTCAGCCCTGACTCAGGGCGATCCTGTGTGTAGCAGGGTAGGACTGTGCTCCAGAGTTTTCAGTGGCTTATTGTTTGGAAGTAGATCACCAGCCCTTTTTCCAAGCCACCTTAGTGGTAGGTATTTCCCCAATCTGCAGATGAGAGAACTGAGACTTTAGAGGAGAAATCCATTCTCCCGAGGTGGGTAGGGTAAGAAATCAACAAGTGTTTCAGAGAGGAGTTGGCCGTTGGGAGAAGGACGTTCGATACTAATAAATGGAAGGCATTTCAGGCCTCTGCAAAGGCATGGAGCTTTCCTCACTTCCCTGTAGGCAACCCCCAAGACAGCCTCCATGACCCCCAACAGCAGTCCTAGAGTAGAACTGCTAGATAAATACAGAACATCAAGTCAAATTTGATGTTTGGATCGACAATAATTTTTTTAGTATAAGTGTAATATGGTAGAAGTAGAGGTCCTCATCTAACTTCATGGAGTGGGGAGGAAAATCACTACCACCATCCCCCCAAAGCTGGTAACTCCACCTTCCAACCTTTTTACCAATTCTAACACCAGCCATTCCTCCCACAGTACTCACTCCTCTGCTGGGCTTGATAATTGGTTGTAATGGTGACCCAGAACTCACAGACCATACTCATCATTATGGGATTTATGAGGGAAGTAACAGGTTACAATTCAGGATCAGGATCAATTTAGAAATAACAGGAACAACTCATGATACAGTTCTTTGATCAGGAGAGCTTATTCTTGGCAACACCCACAGGCAGTTCCCGCTCAGGCCTGACCTTTGCCCTGCTCAGGCAAGTGTTCTTGCTCACCAATAAGTGCCTGGAAGTACCCCACTTTGCCAGGAAGCCTCCTGCCTGAAGACACTCAGCTCTCTGGCTCCATGGGTCAGTGAAACCAGTGCAGCCACTTGCCAGTCCCACGCTGCTACCTTTTAGTGCTGCTGCCACCTCCAATGTTACCACTGTCCAGTGTTATTACAGCTGTCTCCTGGGTCTAGAGAGTTCTCAGTACAGGGACCATAAGTCCAAAGGACACACTCTGCTCCCAGCTGCTCTTCTTGATGGTAGTGAGGTCCCCCATCAACCTCTGGGACTGTTTCTTTTTAAGCCTAGTGGGATGGCAAAACTGACCAATCCCCTTGGTGGGTCACAAGCACCTTATTTGCATAGTCCCAGCCAATAATTTAATGGGAGTTACAAGACCATGGCTAGAAAGTGATATAAAAGCAAGTCATTGCATCTCAATAAGTAGATTTCAAATAGAGAGCCTTGGTGGTACAATAGTTAAGCACTCAGCTGCTAAAAGACTGGCAGTTCAAACCCACCCAGTGGCTCTGAGGGAGAAATACCTGGTGATCTGCTTCTGTAAATATTACAGCCTAGAAAATTCTATGAGTCAGTTCTACTCTTGTCACTTTGGGTTGCTATGAGTAGAAGAAAACTGTCTTGCTGGCACCCAACAACATATTTCAACTATTCCATGGGCCATACTTATACTAAAAATTTGGGGATATGCATATACTAAAAAAATACTGTTCATCTGAAATTCAAATTTAACTTGACATCTTGTATTTTGATTTACTAAATCTGGCAAGCCTACTATGGACACCCAGACTTCAGACAAAATAAAAGGTGTCAACACCCTTTATAACCTGGAAGGCTCTGCACATATCAATAGTTGTACTGCAAACAATGGCTGACAAGAGATTCTAAGCTTTATATAAACATTTTGTCATGTAAGTATATGAATTATATGCACGTTTAAAACAAGTTAACTCAGTATACAGAAAATCAGTATGCACACAACACAACCTGCAGTAAGCTACTGGGCGTACCTGGCCCAAGCTTTGTTGGGAGATTTCTCCTCCTCACCAGCAATCATTAGTCTCTGGTGGGGAGGAACTGAAGACAGCTCCTCCTCATTCTTTCAGAGTCGGAGACAGGGGACCTGAGTTCCTGTCCTAGCTCTATCTCAAGTGGAGCCGGGGCAGTACACTCTACTGCATTTTATACCCTTGTTCCATCAAGGTAGGAAGCACCTGTCATTATCTCCATTTTACGGACCAAGAACCCGAGTTTTCAAAAAGTTCAGGAACTTAGCCAAGGTCACAAAGCTATCAAGTGGCAAAACAAGGCTTCCAACTTAGGACAGGCACCATACACCAGACCTCCATGGTTATGGGAATTCACCCACCCTTACACACACCAGGATCATACGCAATCCTCACCCATACTCCTGCCCACAGAGACACCCATTCAGATGTTCATGCACAAATAGAGCCGTTGTGGCTCTTCCTAGGGAACTGACAAATGTGTGGCATTGGGTTTTGCTGCTGGTGTTACCCACTGCTTTCGCGAGATCCACCTGTTCGCTCACCCTCACCTACCTCCCGAGAATCTAAGATAACGGCCCTGAAAACTACAAATTCCGGCACACAGTCTTCTCATCACCAACCGGAGCGTCTGAGCGCATGGCCTCCTGGTCTACTCAGACACACACACACACACACACGCGCGCGCGCGCGCGCGCGCGCGCGCGCGCGCAGTTCCGCTTGTCCCGGGACTCCACTTCCCAGCATGCAGCGGAGCCGGAAGAACAGCGCTCAGCGGGCATCCCGCCTTCGCTAGGGCGCGCAAGCGCAGTACCACTGTTTGTCGGCCCCTGAAAAGGGAGGAGGCACTGTCGAAGTCAAGACCGAGGCCGATCCGGAACTCACTGGACTCAATTCGGGCTCAGAACAAGGCGTCAGTCCCGCGAGCGGACCGATGGCCTCCACCTAGATGGAGGAGACCGAGCCCTGACATCAACGACGGCCGAGTCGGCCTGGCGCAAGGTCCACAGGAAGGGCAGGCAGGCGGGCGTAAGCCGACCAGGGCCTTCCCTCAGGTTCCGGGCAAGGGGCCTAAGCCCCGGCCCCGCAACCAGGTTCGGCTCCGCTCTCGGGATCCGTACCCGACCCGACCGGAAGTGGAGCATTCACCAGGGCCATAGTCCAGTGACTAGGCCGGGGCCGGGCCTCCCGTCGGGGCCGGACTGCAACGAGGCCCCGGGGAGGCCCCTAGCCCACCAGACCTTCCCCCAAAGCCGGCGCCTGCCGCGAAGATGCAGCGCGCCCTACCGGGCGCCCGCCAGCACTTGGGGGCCATCCTGGCCAGCGCCAGCGTGGTAGTGAAGGCCCTGTGCGCGACGGTGCTGTTCCTCTACTTGTTGTCCTTCGCCGTGGATACAGGTTGCCTGGCGGTCACCCCAGGCTACCTCTTTCCTCCCAACTTCTGGATCTGGACCTTGGCCACTCATGGGTTAATGGAACAGCACGTGTGGGACGTGGCCATCAGCTTGGCTACAGTGGTGGTGGCCGGGCGTTTGTTAGAACCTCTCTGGGGGGCCTTGGAGCTGCTTATCTTCTTCTCAGTAGTGAATGTGTCTGTGGGGCTGCTGGGGGCCTTCGCCTATCTCCTCACCTACATGGCTTCCTTCAACTTGGTCTACCTGTTCACCGTCCGCATCCATGGCACCCTGGGCTTCCTAGGTGGTGTCCTGGTGGCGCTCAAGCAAACCATGGGAGACTGCGTGGTGCTGCGAGTGCCCCAGGTGCGCGTTAGCGTGGTGCCCATGCTGCTGCTGGCGCTGCTGCTGCTACTGCGGCTCGCCACACTGCTCCAGAGCCCAGCACTGGCCTCCTACGGCTTTGGGCTGCTCTCCAGTTGGATCTATCTTCGGTTCTACCAGCGCCACAGCCGGGGCCGAGGGGACATGGCCGACCACTTTGCTTTTGCCACCTTCTTCCCCGAGATCCTCCAGCCTGTGGTGGGACTGTTGGCGAACTTGGTGCATGGCCTCCTGGTGAAAATAAAGATATGCCAGAAGACAGTGAAACGCTATGATGTGGGTGCCCCGTCCTCCATCACAATCAGCCTCCCAGGCACAGACCCTCAGGATGCAGAGCGAAGAAGGTACTGTGGAATCCCCCGAAACCTTGTCAAGAGAATATTTATTGGTCAAGTCACCTTCAGTCTGTAGAGATGCAGTCTGTGTGTATGCTGCTGGCCCTGGGACAGATTCAGAAAGGGATAAAGTCCAGTCTTTGGCCTTAAGAAATTCAGCATTTAGGTGTCTGGGTTTCGATAGGTGCTTTCCAACATGAGAGAGTGAAAATAGCTTTTCTCACCACTTAGGCCATTTAACAAGCCTCCAGAAATGCCCAGTTTTCTCTGGTGCTGTGTGAGGGGCTAATGGAGAGCCAGGTAAACATAATCCTGGTCTTCTCTCCATGGCCTTGTCACCAAATCTTGGAATCCCAGACATGCGTCCTGCAGGAGTCAGAGATAACCTGTTGGTCCCTTCTTCCCTGTGTGGGAAGGACAGGCAAGGAGTTTTGGGGTCCATAAGAGGCTGTTTGGGCCACTCTGATTTCCAAATTTCCTGGGCCTCAACTCAGATTTTGTGCTTCTCTGCAACCTATTTATTGCAAGAGGAGCTTAGAGTACTACCTCCTCTGGCAGACGTGTGTCACCAACCGCAAGGGATGGGGGACCACATGACCCACCAGGGAATAGAGGATGACCCTTTTGTTATCTGTAGACCAAGCTGTCCACACCATCAGGAGTCCAGCCGAATTGTTGGCCAGGGCACGACAGATCTGTTTTAATATCGCTCTGACTCTCCCAGCTGTGTGGACTCACCAGAGCAGCCACAGGTCCACAGCTCTATTTCTACCATCATTCTTGAGTTTTTTGAAGCAATTATTTGTGGTGGTGGTGGTGTTATGTGCTGTCAAGTCGGACCTGACTCATAGCGACCCCTCCTTGGGTTTCCAAGGCAGTATCACTACAGAAGTAGATTGCCCCATCTTCTTTCTGAGGAGTGGCTGGTGGGTTTGAAGCACCAGCCTTCTGGTTAACAGTCAGGTGCCTTAGGCACTATGCTACCAGAGCTCCCAGGCAGTTACTTAGGCAGTAAAATCTGAGGCGGGTTCTGTTCCAATTTGCTGCATTTGTCAAAGGCTCCTGCTGCTTCTGCTCACCTGTAAAATGGGTTCTCGGCAGGAATTCTTGAATTCAGCTGAACAGGTATCCCTGGCTTACTTTTCACTGGGGAGAGGGGCTATGGAGTTGAGCGTGGGAAACATCCCTTTCTTGAATAAGTTTTTAGGTTGGGTGAAAGAGTGACATAAGGCCACAGATGACTGTGGTCCAGGGTGGTGGGTGTTGAAAAGTACACAGCATGCTGCAGGACATAATTTTGGGCCCTACAGCTTGTCTCTACAGCTGATGAGTCCTAAAGACAGAATAATGTCTTAACCTTGTCACATGGTAGAAGTGGGGGAAGGCTGGGGCTGGTAAGAACTAAGCTGCCATCTGAGTTCTTCAGATGAGGCTAGACCTTAGTGGGGACTCCTCTACCAGTGAGACCAGTAGCTAAACTTTCCAAAAACCTCTGCCTTGGCCCCAAGAAAATGGACAGAGGGAGGCAGGTTGCAAAGAGGGGGCCGAGTAAAGGTGGCAACTTCTCGGTATAACCTTGTGGTCGTGAGCTCACACAGTGGGTGGGAGTCTGCTCCTCCAACCAGCTTGACATCTGACTGCATGCCACCTCCAGACCCAAAGGGCTACTAGCAGAGAGTTCCTGTGTGTCTCTTTGACTCTTGTGAGGAAGTGACTGCCCTGCCACCACTTCTGCTTTGGTGAGCTTTAGACAGATCTAGCGAGTGCTGCTCTGGGTTGGGGGCCTGGGTAGCAGCAGGGAAGAACTCTCCTGTCTGTGCCAACTTGCTGTGTGCCAGGTTAGAGGACAGGGTAGAAGCATGCCAGGGCCTTTTGTGCCGATGCCCTTTTTTGCCTCTCCTATCACATTCCCTGCCATGGTGAAGATTGTGTTCTCTGCTGAATCCCAAAAAGACAATGCAGACATCCCCTACACTGATGGTACAGAGTGTCTGGGGCATCAGGGGTTCCCAGTGGCCACTGTTGGAAGTATTACCTGGCAGCATGGACACGCCAGCTTGCGATTCTCCCTAGCTCATGCGTATACTTTTTTCTAGTAAATTTTCCCACCTCCTCCAAAGCGGGCCCTGCGAATCTGCCCTATGGAACATGTAGGCGCTGGCCTGTGCCCTACCAGTGTGGGCTGTTTCTCCTTCCTTTCTTCCTGCAAGGGTCAGGACCCTGCTCTAACACAGGCCCTGATAGTTTTGGGAATTCTTCTGGAAAGATATTAGAGTCAATTAGGAGGGATGGGCTGGCCCAAGGAAGCTGAGATCCAAAACAGGGGCCTCAGTTCCAGCCCCACAGATAGTTGCCAGGAGGCTCAGGACACTACTGACCTAGAGGAGAGAATAACCCTCTCCTTGGATGGGATGAGGGAGCTCTGGTGGCGTAGTGCCTAAGGCACTTGACTGCTGACCAGAAGGCTGGCAGTTCAAACCCACCAGCCACTCCTTGGAAGGAAGGTTGGGCAATCTGCTTCTGTAGTGATACTGCTTCGGAAAAGGAAGGGTTGCTACGAGTCGGATGCGACTCAACGGCAGTGCGTTTTAGTGTGTTGGAAGTGATAACATTGCCCAGACAGAAGCTCACCTCTCCAGGGACTTACCCTTCTATGCATTCACCCTGAGGCACCAGTTTCACATACCTGTAAGTATTCTATTCAGACCCGCTCCATTTATAGAAGGCAGACTCAAAAGCCTTTGGGTCCTAATTGTGATGGGAGAGTGTGGCCCAATCTAATTCCTAGGGATGCTTGGGCCCTGCAATGGGGAAGGGTCACATACAGGATTCTGGGGGAGAAGCCTTGGGTGGGGGAGCCAAGCCCAAACCAAGAGTGACATGTCTTCTTTCTTCTGGCCCCAGGCAACTGGCCCTGAAGGCCCTCAATGAGCGGCTGAAGAGAGTGGAGGACCAGTCTGTCTGGCCCAGTATGGACGACGATGAAGAGGAGGCCAGAGCCAAGGCAGACAGCCCCATGCCATCAGACAAGGCTCCCATATCCCCAGGGAAGGAGGCTGCCCCAGAATCCAGCCTAATCACCTTCGAGGCAATGACCCCAAATCTGTAACTCCAAACCACCCCGAGAGCAGCACTTCCTCTCCCAAGCCCCCCTCACCACCCTCTCAGCTATCCCAGGGCACCAGCTGCTCTGAGGGGAGGGAAGAAGGTCTGCTGGAGGTTTCCACAGCCTTCTGCTGTTTCTCACCAACACTACCCAGGCCTCTTGCTACCTGGTTTCAACTCCAGACAACCACTATGCCAGGCATGGGGCCTCTAAGGCATCAGGAAGCCCAGGCCCCATCTGAGGGAAGACTGTGCCTCAGCAGACAGCCCCAAGCGGGTGCAAGGACATTGGTGCCACAGTTCTTGAGCTGGCCCTCATGCCTAAAACTGGTTGCTAAGAGCCCTGAGCCAAGGCAAAAAAAATGCCAAAAATATTCTAGGGGCACAGCCAGTACAGAAGCCAGCACAGAGCTGCACATCCCTGCCTATCCCCAGAAAGACTGTGTTCATGTCAGGATTTGTTTCCTTCTGCTGTGGCCGTGGCTACTGCTGGGCTGGGACAGCCACAGCTCCCAGGTATTTTCTACAGGACCACTTGAGTGAGCAGCCCAGCCCAGCCTCGCAGTATCAATAAAACAGTTCTTTGAAATGTGGCTCTTGGCCTCTGTCAAACCACCTTGGGCAGCACCCATATCATGCCCAGCTGCAAAATTTGACAGGAACTTGACTCTGAGTTTAAGGGCTCATCTCCTGTGGCAACTCCAGCTGGATAAGGGGCCCCACACCCCAACCACATGCTCACTGCCAAGCAACCTTCCAGGGCTATCACCTCAGACCTGTGCCCTCTATTCTCTTTTTCAGCGACCTCTTGTTAGGGAGGCCCTGTGCCCCTACTCAGGGGATTTGAAGATTGAGGACCTCTGTCATAAGAAGTTGTTCCTACCCCTGGCTCACCTCCATGACAGTGCCCAGTGCTGGCTGGCCCCTACAGGTACAGAAGCTTTCTACAGCCCCCTTCCTATTGTCCATATCTAACCACTGCAGCCTGGAGACTCCAGCACAGTGGGCAGGCTGGGAGACTGACAAGATGCACACTGCCTGCTGCAGCCCTAGCCCTCTTGTATGCTGGGAGAGCTCCCCCCAACCTCAGTGTACAGCCAGGGACAGGGATCCCCATCTTGTCCAGCTTCCTGTTTTCTCATGCTGAATGGATTAGAGAACCATCCCCAACTGTGTGCTGCTCCTCCCATCTAGTCTTTTCAGTCATTTTTATTTAAAATTTTTTTTTCTCCTTGTAATTTCTGGAAATAACCAGTACTGATTTGCTGGGAAGGCAGTCTTGCATCCCCAACTTCATTCAGACATGTGATCCGTATGTTTCTCTGGGACAATGGAGAAAACAGAAGAGGGAGCACTCCAGCATGAAGAACAAAGATGTCACACACTGGTCTCTTCCCACCCCTGACTGTCCCAGTACTTGGGTTGTCCCCTTAGTCAGCTGACAGAACCCAGGAGGTCCTAGCCCCAGCTTATACACTGAGAGGCAAGTCCAGGTTTCCCCTAGTCTAGAAGGGGTTCATGGCTGGATCCTCTTGCGATACAGGTAGGCATTGCTTACCTGGTTCATGATGACAAGGCTGGTAAGGACAGGACATAGCACAGCCAGGTACCAGGCCCCACCAGTGACTGTGGCAGTGAACCACAGTGAGCACATGCCCAGCAAGAGGCTGGCACTACCCAGAAGGTAGCCCACCAGCCCTGAAGTAGCGTGGTACAGCTTGAGCTTGGCCAGGGGCCACCGGGGCAGCAGCTTGGGGTAGAGAAGCCCCACCCCACCTGAGCACTGCAGCCCGGCCCACAGCACAGCCAGCAGCCCTGCCCGTCCATGCCATGTAGCCAAGTGGGCTTTGCTCTGCTGCTCCTTGTGGAGAACAACGAGACCCAGGCCCAGCAGTGCACATAGCAGGGCCAACAGCTGCAGGACCCAGTGGCAGCGTGCTCGACCCTTCCTCGAGAGGGAGCGCAGCAGCGAACTTTCCGGAGAGAACACCAGCAATGCCTCAGTCATCAGGAAAGAGAACTGGGGAGACAGGGAGGAAGACTCAAGTGAGGGTGCTGCCTCAGCAGACAGGAAGAGAGTAAGTTGTCAGCCAACCTGGACTGATTCCCCTTCTTCATTTGTCCCATCTGTCGTCCATTTGGTGGGGCACAAGTGGAGAAGCCAATCTGGGACAGAGTATCTGCCCTAAATAATCAGCAAGTGGTGCCTCTCCACACTAGGGACTATTCTGAAATGTCATCTCTGCTATGTTACCCAGTAAACACAAGGTTTGAGATGTGGCAGTTATAAATGATTCACAAGCTTTGTTTCCTTGACATGGGGCTGGATACAATTTCTTGGCAAGAGCTGGGCACATGGGTGCACTGTTTCAGGGAAAATTAGATGTATCACCATAAATTATAGCCAAAAGGACAAAGATGCGTCCAATTCAGTGAAAAGGGACGCAGGTATATCCAAATGTATTTTCTAAGCTTCTTGCTTACTGGTAGGTTAAGCTTCATTTTATGTTTAAATTTCACTCATTTGCCCTAGGTCTTGAGTATCCTAGTTCAAGGCTGTGATATAGAACACGGGCAGGAGTTGGAGCATGCAGGGGGTAAAAAAAAAAGGTACTAAAGGTTAAGTTCACAAGGTTGCAGAGGCCAAAAAGGCTACCACCCATGCCCAAGCTTCTTCCCATCCCCCAGAACTACCCAGGCCCACTACTTACAGCAAGAGACATAAGCACAGGATGCCAGGAGAATAGGCCTAGAATGAGAAGAGGAGGCCTTGTGAGCCTGAGGCAAGAACCCAGCCATGCCAATCCCTACAGACAGAAATATAAGCAGCCCATCACTCAAAGAGGTGCTGACAAAATGTAAACCCCTGCATACTGCAACAAGCTGACCCCATACCAATTCCCTCTTCCTGACCCCTGCCTGAATATAAGAGTCCATGCTTTGCCACCCCAACTCTCTGGCAGTCTTCCCAGCATCTCCCAGAAAGCAGTCAACTGGAGTACCAAGACAAAGATACTGGGTATAGTGCAGGACTTGGCCAAGCTGACAGAGCCCCTTGCACTCATCTGCACCACCAGTCATCCCTCCAGCACAGAATATCTCTTCAGCTGATTTTTTTCCCAGAAGTCAGGGCCAAGGCTGCCCACTGCCCCTGTTCCCCAGGAAGAGTGGCCCTTTCTTTCCCAGAAATCGATTCTGAATCCTACTTACTGGAGCCAGGCCTGGCAAGCACAGCCACAAAGATGGTGAAGCCCAGGGCCACAAGGTGGGCAGCAGCCCCAGAGGCGGTGCGCAAAGCTTGATAGATGTGCGACTCGGTCTCCACAGTCAAGGCCATGGCCAAGCAGGCCTGTGGCTGTAGCCTGAAAGCATAGTAGAGTGGGCAAGGGTCTCAGGTGCCCGCTGTCCACTCCTCACTGGGGCATGATTAACAGGGCAGGAATGCCTCACCCTCTCACAAGAAAGTAAGGTAGGATGGGGCAGTGCCAAGGCAGGCACCAGGAACAGTCACAATATGCCAGTAGAAGCCTGTGACCTGTCAGCTTGTATCCACACCTGACCTGGCGCTGATCGCTAGCCCACCTTCCAGGTAGGATGCACGAGGCAGTGTAAAACTACAAATCCCAGTAGGCACCACGCCATTGCCGGGCGGGAGCGCCAGTTGGGAGAGCGTGAAGCACTATGGGAATTGTAGTTCACCGTGGCAGCCCACTGTTCCAGTGTGAATCCCTTCACTCACAGTCTCTCCACGTGTCTCTGGCATGCTGCATCTCCATGCTAGGGACTCACCTGCAGCGCCGATCCGACGCAGTGGTTTCCTCTCGAGAAAGTGAAATCCTCGGGGCCCTGCCGCGCTCGCCACCACTATGTCGCGGAGCCCCTTCACTTCCGGGTACAGTTTCCATCCACTCGGGACTTCCTGGGACGAGCCTCCGCGAGCCACGCCTCTGAATCGCGGTGCGCAGGCGCTTTGAGCTGACTGCTTCGCGCTTTTCGAGTTCGCAGGAGCGCGTGAACCCGCAGCCTGGGCCTCCCTGCTGTCTTTAACAGGTGTTTTCCGGAATAGGAGCGTCTTTGCGCGCGAGAGGCTAGAAGCTACGGACCTGGGCCCTACTGGCGTCATGGGCAGCGGCTGTCGCATTGAGTGCATATTCTTCAGCGAGTTCCATCCCACGCTGGGACCCAAGATCACCTATCAGGTGCCACTTGGGCGGGGCTAGGTGGAGAGAGAGACGCTCTCCTGAACTTGGCTGACTGCCAGGACGCAGCGGATACCGGAGATGCACGCTGGCATGTCATTCCTTCATTCGCGGAGATCCATGAACCGAGAGGATTCTCAGACACAGGGATGTGGCTCCCATGTGTCAGAGGAGACATATATTTCGCAGGCAGTGATTGTGGGAAATCAAGCTGTGGGGGCCGAAGGGATGTCCCAGGCTCCAAGAAGGGTGGGGAGATTGGTCTGTGATTATAACTGGGTTATTGAGTTGAAACGTCAGTGGTGGATAGGAAGCTAAGGGAGGGGAGAGTGTTTCAGATAGAGGGAACACCACATGCAAAGCCAGGAGGAGGGCAGGTGCCTCTAGGGTCACTCTGTGCACCCCACCCAGTCCTAAGGTCTGATTAAGAGCCTCTTGCCATTCCCTTTCCCAGGTCCCTGAGGACTTCATCTCCCGGGAGCTGTTTGACACTGTCCAGGTTTACATCATCACCAAGCCAGAGCTGCAGAACAAGCTCATCACCGTGTGAGGCCCCATCTGGGAGACTCCCAAGAAAAGGGGACAGGATTGGGTGAGAACCTGACTCTGTTCCCACCTTTTCCCCCATCTAGCACAGCCATGGAGAAGAAGCTGATCGGCTGCCCCGTTTGCATCGAGCACAAGAAGTACAGCCGCAACGCCCTGCTCTTCAACCTAGGTTTCGTGTGTGATGCCCAGGCCAAGACCTGTGCTCTCGAGCCCATCGTCAAAAAACTGGCTGGCTACCTGACCACACTGGAGGTGTGCTTGGGCAGGCAAAGCTGGGGCAAGTGCTCCCATATCTCTAAAGTCCCCCAGACCTGGGACTGCCAGGCAGCTCTAGACCCTCTAGACAGGATGGGCAGGCAGCCAGCCAGGTGCCCTGGAGTGTGTCCACCATGCTGTCCATTCTCCATCCAGCTAGAGAGCAGTTTTGTGTCCACGGAGGAGAGCAAGCAGAAGCTGGTTCCCATCATGACCATCTTGCTGGAGGAGCTAAATGCCTCAGGCCGGTGTACTCTGCCAATTGGTATGTCCCAGCCTCTGCAAGGACCATGTAGCAGGGGTAGAGAATGGATGGCAAAGTGACAAGAAGAAATGAACCCAATCATAGGGAAGAAGGATAAGACTTATAAACAAATTGGGGGTCAGGAAACAGCCATAGGCTAGGCTGATGATGTCCAGAATCCAATGTGTAATGGAGTGGGGTTAAGGAGCCAGCAGAACCCTCCAGCTGTGCCCCCTGGGTATATCCCTTCACCTCTCTGGACTGTAATCTCTCACTCTATAAAAGGGGAAGGTTGGCCCTTCCTAGGGCCACTACCTGCCTCAAAAGATATAGGGAAGCCTGCAGGGTTATGGATGACCTCTTAGAAAAAAAACGACACCAAGAATGTGGGTGGGGACCCTTGCAGATGAGTCCAACACCATCCACTTGAAGGTGATTGAGCAACGGCCAGACCCTCCTGTGGCCCAGGAGTATGATGTTCCTGTCTTTACTAAGGACAAGGAGGATTTCTTCAATTCACAGTGGGACCTCACTACACAACAGGTATGTCAGCCCTTCCTGGGTATCATCATTTGGGCTGGCCACAGCCCTGGCCTCATCCTACCCACACTGACCCTGCCCTGTCCTGCCCAGATCCTGCCCTACATTGATGGTTTCCGCCACGTCCAGAAAATCTCGGCTGAAGCAGATGTGGAGCTCAACCTGGTGCGCATTGCCATCGAGAACCTGCTGTGAGTAGGTCTAGGATCATGCCCAGGACAAGGTTGCCAGCCAAGGCAGAGCCCAGGGGACTTGGATGTGGAGGCTGGGACGGTATGATTCCATGAAGCTGAACACAGCTGTCTCCCCCAGGTACTACGGCGTTGTGACACTCGTGTCCATCCTTCAGGTAGATGGATCTGGTGAGGTGGAATGTGGCTGGGCCAGGCCGGGGCTGTGAGATCCCCCAAAACCCCTTACTCAGGCCACTGTGCCTCCTGCTACCCTCCAGTACTCCAATGTATACTGCCCGACGCCTAAGGTCCAGGATCTGGTAGATGACAAGTCCCTGCAGGAGGCATGTCTGTCCTACGTGACCAAGCAAGGTAGTGTCCAGAAGACTATGAGCTCTGGGGGAGGCTATCTTGGAGAGGGGAAGGCCAACTGGTAAACTGACTCCTGACACCCACAGGGCACAAGAGGGCCAGTCTCCGGGATGTGTTCCAGCTATACTGCAGCCTGAGCCCTGGGACTACTGTGCGAGACCTCATTGGCCGCCACCCCCAGCAGTTGCAGCACGTTGATGAGCGGTCAGATGGGGATCCCTGGAGCATGAGGGGGTTGTTTGAGGTCAGAGAGATCCTCTGCATCTCTCAGGACTCCCGGATCAGGTGGGAGGCAGGGGATTCCCAGTGACCGGAACCATGTGGCACTGCCAGTACAGGCAAAGCTTCTTGGAGGTGATGGGCTTGGTATCCAATCTGGCCACTGAGATAAAATTGGAAGGGAGATGGCAGGAAAGGATCGGTCTGGCTGGCTGGAAGCCTGGGCAAAGCATCACGCCTCTCTCCCCAACCCCCACCTCAGGAAGCTGATCCAGTTTGGGCTTATGAAGAACCTCATCCGGCGGCTGCAGAAGTACCCTGTGCGGGTGTCTCGGGAGGAGCGGAGCCACCCTGCCCAGCTTTACACAGGCTGCCACAGCTATGATGAGATCTGCTGCAAGACAGGTGGACGCAGACAGGGCAGCTGGGGTGGAGTTGGGGCAGAGTGGCCAGGGTATGTGACCTCATCTCCACCACCTCACCCAGGCATGAGCTACCATGAGCTGGATGAGCGGCTAGAAAATGACCCCAACATTATCATCTGCTGGAAATGAGGCTTGTGGGGGCCGGACAGAGCATACTGCTGTGGCCACTCCCTCCTGCTAAGCCCTGCCTCCTGCCACATCCAGACTTGCTCGAGGTTAACTCTCAGTGTAAATAAATTCATTCATTTCAACCCCTTTATTGAATACAATTTCTGTATCATCCACCCAGGGCTTCAAACCAATTCTTCCAAGTTCAGTCATGGCCAACGAAGCAAAAATGAAGTAAACCCAAATTTGTAAGATGTGGGTGTAGTGGAACTAACTGGAAGAGGAAAAATGACAGGCTGGCACCCTGCTAGAAACTGAATCTGCCTCTTAGAAGACAAGGGCAACGTGCCATAGCAACCAAATCTCTGGATTAGCAGAGGTGTAAACAATAGTGGCCCGCTCAAAGATGGTAGCCAACTGTGCCACTTTGAATGTATGGAGCTCTCCACAGTCCTGGCAATAATCCAGTCTCCTGCATCAGGCTCCTGAAAGGGCTCACTACACCTCTTCCTGGTCTCACATTCTAGGGCTTCAACTCATAATCTTTCCCATTCTGGTTATCATTCCAGTACACCAACATTTTACAAATTCAGACCTGTTTTGATTTTGCTAGATCAGCTATAACTGAACTGGTTCAAAACCCTGCATCCACCAGAGACCCAGCAGTGAATGAAACACAATCCTGCACCTCTCCACCACTCCAGATCGCCACCTGGTGGTCAGGGCCGACAATGGACAAGTAAAACCCAAACCCATTGCCATGGAGTCAAATTCTGACTCATAGGAACCCTATAGAACAGAGCAGAACTGCCCCCATAGCTATGGTTTCCAAGGCTATACATCTTTACCAAAGTAGATTGCCTCATCTTTTTTATGTGGAGCTGCAGGTAAGTCTGAACTACAGACCTTTTGATTAGCAGCCAAACCCTTAGCCACTGTACCACCAGGGCTCCTTCCCAATAATTATGAACTAAAATACGGAGAAATAAACAGTCGAGGGGTTGTGATAGAGTGGGTTGGGACAGGAGCAAGGACTGCTCTGAGTTAGATGGACAAGGAGGGCCTCACTGAAGAGGTGACTTAAGCTAAGCCTTGAAAGAGGAAGAGTTCCAGGTAGAGGTAACAAGTATAAGAGCTCTGATGCAGAAAGCACTTTGGGATGTTGAGGAAGCCAAGACTGGAACACAGGGACAAGGATGAAAAAGGCAAGAAACAAAGTCCCCACGCAGAAGAAGAAAACCAGATCCTGCAGAGCTGTTGGTAAAGCACTTTGGACTTAGCATTCTGAGGGCCAGAGGCAATCAGAGAGGTTTCTTGCAAGTACTATCTTGTGTACACCTTTAAAGGACTCCTGGCTGTTCACGAGGGTCGAGAGTGGAAGTGGGTCCAGTGAAAAGGCTGCTGCAGTTATCCGTGGAAAGTGATGGCATTTCGGAGGTAGATCCAACGAGTTAGGCACGTGAAGTACTGAAATGAGAAAGCCATTATGAGAAACAACCAAATGGACTGAGATGGTGGCGCAGCTGTTGGAGGAGCAGATAGGGGGCAGGATTGCCCCCGAAACCGTGCAGGCTGACTGGACATCCGAAGAGAGAGAGGTCTAGGAAGCAGCGGCCACCGGAGTCTGGAAGTCAGGCGAGGGCCGTTGGTCACAACTGGTTGTAGGGGAGAAAGTTATGGAAGTCCAAATAGGGTTCTTACCTGCAAGCAGTCCTTTGGTCTGGGCCTGGAGGGCTCAGACCTTGCGCAAGTCGCCGGCAGGGGGCGGGGCTCAGTCCACACTGCGCAGGCGCTGAGCTAACTCGTTTCCGTGGCAACGAGGGCCCACGGGACAGCAACCGCTCCACAACTGTCCTGTTCTGAACTTTTGCCCCACCAGAGCCTGTCGTCTCCAAACATAGCCCTGTGTCAGATCCCCCAGTGCCTCAAGTCAGCCGAACCCCAATTTTCCGTTTTCTGCCTGCGGCCCCCGACATGAGCGACTTGGAACTGCTGCTGCCAGGGCAGGCTGATGTGCTGGTTCGGGGTCTGCGCACCTTCCAGCTACGGGAAATGGGCTCCGGAGGGTGAGACAGCCAGGTTGAGAGTTAGTCGGAGTCCCGGGGTCAAAGTTCCTTGTTGAGAAGCTTTGGACTTGGCACTGGGGGAAGGGGTTGCCAGGGTGGAGGAGCCCCCCAGGTGAAGAGAGAAAGCTCTCTGAGATAAGGGTATATAACTCCTGACCCCCGTCTGTCTTCTGGGGATCAAGTTCGCCTTCAGTAGGACCCAGACCCCACCCCCACTCTGACTGCATACCCAAATGCACGCACACTCCCTCTGGGGCAGGTGGAACCAGCAGCATGAGAATTTGGAGAAGCTGAATATGCAGGCTATCTTGGATGCCACAGCCAGCCAGAGCGAGCCCATCCAGGAGCTGCTGGTCACCCATGGGAAGGTATGCAGAAGTCACAGGTAGTGTTCCTATCTTCTTCCTTTGCCAAGCTGACCTCTATAACCCTCAGGAACATGTTGGGTACCTGTTCTCTCTGGTACACCTGTGTTCCCCAAAGGGCAAGGGGTGTGTTACACATTTATTCTGCACTGTTAGGCAGGACCCTGCTACACCAGGCCTGGTGCAGAGCACGGATTGATTAAGAGGACAATCATAGATCCTAGAACAGCTTAGGCTGCAGGGGGAGGGCCAAGTGCTAAAGGTATCCCTGAGTAGACTGTTAGGCTGGAAGGGGTCCCTACTGAAGTGTAGGTGAGGCTTTGACATGGAAGGAGGCAGCCTTCCCAATAGAGGAGTCGGGATTACACCAGGGATCCACCTGGCTAGAGCATGGGCTTCACAGTGGCCGTCGTAGATGACCTAAGATATCACTTAAAGAGGGTTCCCCTGCAAGGAAAATTTGAAACCCACTATTGGGGGGGGGGAGGTTCTGGTGGTGTAGTGCCTAAGGCACTTGACTGCTAACCAGAAGGCTGGCTGTTCAAATCCATCAGCCACTCCTCAGAAGGAAGATTGGGCAATCTACTTCCGCAGTGATACCGCCTCAGAAACCCAAGGAGGGGTCGCTATGAGTCAGATCTGGCTCGACAGCAGTGAGTTTGGTTTTGGTTTTATTTGGGGGAGAGGAAAAGGGCTCTGTGAAAGGCCCTATGGCTTAAGCTAAGACATTCAACAACCTCCAAGAGGGAGGCCTGCATAGGGGGGACAGGGCACAGGGAAAGGGGGAGCAAGGTGACTCCCAGCAACCTGGGGGCAGGGCAGGAGTAAGTCACAGGCAGCACAGGGGATGTCTCCAAAGATGTTAGCAACTGGAGAGATAGGTTTAAGGTTCAGGAGAGAGATCAGGGGGGAAAAAAATGTATTCATGAGGCCTGGGAGATTCTGAAGGTCCAGGGGAATTTAAGGATTTAAGGGGAGCTGGGCTGGGCCAAGCAAGCCAGGGATGATGTGGTTACAAGGCCAAGGCAAGCCTGCCTCATCCCTATCCTTTCCCCAAATCCTTGAAGATTCCAACACTGGTGGAGGAGCTGATCGCAGTGGAGATGTGGAAGCAAAAGGTGTTCCCCACGCTATGCAGGCTGGAGGACTTCAAACCCCAGAACACCTTCCCTATATATATGGTGGTAAGCTGGGCCCCCAGTTCATACCCCCACCCACCTCTTCAGAAGGTCCTGGACTGAAGAGGGCAGCTAGTAGTCCCTAACCATCACTCAGCAGTCCTGACACTGTCCGTGTCTTGGGATGGCAGGTGCATCATGAGGCCTCTATCATCAACCTTCTGGAGACAGTGTTTTTTCACAAGGTGAGGCAAGTGGAAATGAGTCAGTGCCCCAAGCCAAGGCGTGGCAGGAAGGGGGTTGTTTCTTGATGGGGAGAGTGTCAGAGCCAGGCTTCCCTTCCCCCTGCCCCCAGGAGGTGTGTGAGTCAGCAGAGGACACCATATTGGACCTGGTGGACTACTGTCACCGCAAACTGACTCTGCTGGTGGCCCGGAGTGGCCGTGGCCCCCCTGAGGAGGCGGGATCCCAGGACAGCACCCCTATGCAGGTGGGCTGAAGCTCCTTAGGGCTGACAAGGGCTTGGGCCTGAGCTCCCTAAAGTCTGGGCAGGCAGGGAGTGGCTCATCACAAGCACCATGTGGCCCCCCAGGAGCTGCAGAAGCAGGCAGAACTGATGGAATTTGAGATTGCACTGAAAGCCCTCTCGGTTCTGCGCTACATCACGGACTGTGTGGACAGGTGAGCAGCGCTGCTGAGCCTCACACCTAGAGTGGAGAGCAGGGAGGTTAGGCCTGTAGCCTCTGCTCACCTCCCTCTATACCCCCTGCCTCTAGCCTTTCCCTGAGCACTCTGAGTCGCATGCTCAGCACCCACAATCTGCCCTGCCTCCTGGTGGAACTGCTAGAGCACAGTCCCTGGAGCCGGCAAGAAGGAGGTAAGGGCCTCCCTGACCTGTCTAAAGCCTGACCCACTGTTTCTAGGGCATTCTCTAGGATTAGCAGTAATTGGTAGTTTGTACACAAGCAGACAAACCCTGCCCACCCCCCCAGCCCACAGAGGATACCAGGATGCCTCACCCAGGGTGGCCCTGGACCTGGGCGCTATAGCAAGCAAGACCTATGTGCCCATTACTGAGATCTCAGCCTGTTCTTGGGCCAGCAGCACTCAACCTGGGCAAGTCCTATGACCCAATGTCTCCCTAACACACCTGAGTAGTGGTCGGTACCCTAACCTCCACAAGTGGTTCACTCAAAGAGCACTCTACACCTATACTCAGTGTACTGGTCTCTTCAGGAAAGCTGCAGAGATTCGAGGGTGGCCGTTGGCAGACTGTGGCACCCTCAGAGCAGCAAAAGCTAAGCAAGCTGGACGGGCAGGTGTGGATCGCCCTGTACAACCTGTTGCTAAGCCCCACGGCCCAGGCCCGATACTGCCTCACAAGCTTTGCTAAGGGTCAGTTGCTCAAGGTGAGGAGTGGCCCCAGGCTCCCTCATGCCAGTGTCCACAGACCAGCACTGGGCTCCATGGGCACCCACAAGCACCCTCAGTCCAGCCTAGCCCTGGGGCCAGCACCTGCCTCACACTGTTTTCCCCTGGATACCCTTGCAGCTTCGGGCCTTCCTCACAGACACACTACTTGATCAGTTGCCCAACCTAGCAGACCTGCAGAATTTCCTGGCCCACCTGGCCTTGGCCAAAACTCAGACACCCAAGAAGGACCTGGTGTTGGAACAGGTAGGCACTGGGAAGTTACTCACTCAAGACTACTCCCCACTTTGCCCACTCCTCCCTGCCCCTCTCCACGCCTCTCTTCCCCACCCCCAGATCCCAGAAATCTGGGAGCGGCTGGATAGAGAGAACAGAGGCAAATGGCAGGCTATTGCCAAGCATCAGCTGCGGCATGTGTTCAGCCCCTCAGAGCAGGACCTGCGGCTGCAGGCACGAAGGTGAGGTCTCCTGAGTGGCAGAAGAGGTGGTAGGATGCAGGAGGTATGGGGGGGGAGCTCTCTAGCCCCCACCTGCAAGGCCCAACCAGGCCCTGCCAATCTCTTCCCCAGGTGGGCTGAGACCTATAGGCTGGATGTTCTGGAGGCAGTGGCTCCAGAGCGGCCCCGCTGTGCCTACTGTAGAGCAGAGGCCTCCAAGCGCTGTTCCCGGTGCCAGAACGAGTGGTATTGCTGCAGGTGAGGGAACTCGAAGATCCTGGGACCCTGAGCCCCATCTCCCACAAGGACGCACCCCTCACTGGCCCACCTGCCCACAGGGAATGCCAAGTTAAGCACTGGGAGAAACACGGAAAGGTCTGTATGCTAGCAGCCCAGGGTGACAGAGCCAAGTGAGGGCTGCAGCGGCCAAGGGATTCCACAGGGAGTGCGCCCCTGAACCTCGACATTTCTGCCCAGCCCAAGCCTGTTGGTGGGGCTCCGGGTGGGGAAAGACGCCAGCAGGAGTAAAGCTGCTGACACATCCTCCACCCCCACCCCCCAGAGAAGCGCTCTCCGCTTCCTGCCCCACCCTGGAGGGTAGGCCAACAGACAGTGTTGTCTCAGCAAGCTGGGGCTGGGGACCTGGGCTGTGGGCGGGGACCAGGGCGAGGGCCGGATGTGAGGACCCTCTTCCTCTAGCACAATAAAGCTAGCCTCCAGAAATACACTTTTCTCCGTGTGCCCCATCGTAGTCGTCGTCGTGGGCATAGGGCGGTGGTGTTCAAAGGGATGGAAGGAGGGAAGGCAAGGCGGAGATTCTTTGAGAACTTCCCGCCCCCAGTCACCCCCGGCTCCGCCTGCGGGCGGACACAACCCCTACGCCCAAATTTCCATTGCGCTGCTCCTCTCAGAGCTCTCCCACCGCCCAGTTTAGATCCTAGAGGCGGTGCCGCAGTCCAGTCCCGCCCCGCGGCCCCGCCCGCCCATCGCTCGCGCCCAGTGCTGCTCGCTTGCCGCCCAAAGCCGGCCAAAGTCCGGTCCGAACCGAGTCATGTCTGCCGAGCCTGAGCTTATCGAACTACGGGATCTGGCATCAGCACAGCGCGCCGGCCCGGGCCGCGCCCGCCTAGAGCGCGCCAACGCGCTGCGCATCGCGCCAGGCATCACGCGCAACCCCGCAAGGCAGCTGGCCCCCGGCCGCGGCCACCGCTTCCAGCCCGCTGGGCCCACCACGCACACGTGGTGCGACCTCTGCGGCGACTTCATCTGGGGCGTCGTGCGCAAGGGCCTGCAGTGCGCGCGTGAGTAGCGGCCCCGCGCACGGGCAAGAGCAGAACAGCGCGGCCGAGGGGCAGCGCCATCGCTGTGAGCCAAGTCGCAGCGGAGGGGGGCAGTAGGGACGGCCTCCGCAGACCAGATCCGTTACCTTTGGCCCACTAAGAAAATGAGTGCGGGAAGATAGTTTATCTCCTTGCCATAATTCACCCGCGTCTGGGGCACAGCTGGACAGGGGCAAGTTGCCTGTGAATAACAATGTGCTGATTTCAAGTTCCTTACCTTCTCTTTAAAGTGCCTTGGTCCTTCTTGGAAAAGGCTGTAAGCCCACTGGTCTCTGAACCTGCAGGCCTGCCTCTTCTCAAAGATTCACTCACTGCGTTTCCCCTCCAGAATCCCTGAGGTGAAGGGAATTAAGTGTCCTATGGAAGGGGACCTGGTAAAAGCTGAGGACCGTGGGTGGGACCCCCTGCAAGCAAAACTTTTGCTGAATCTTTGTTCAGCAAACACCTACTTAAGGACCCACTAACCCAGATACTGAAATACAGAAGCTAGCCACATTTCAGCATTGCCTCTGCTGAAATGACAGGCTTGCAGAGGTTGCCCTCCCACTGGCTGCAAAGCTGTTTTCCTCACCTGGGGCAGTTTTACAGCCCTGCCACCCCTTATAACTGGATCTCCCCTCAGAGCCATTCAATCAATTGCTGGGAGATAGGCAAGTAGGCATCGGTGATTTAGTACCATTCCCACATCATTCGGATGTGCAGCCTGTGTCCAGGGTTAAACGTAGAGGTGGTGTCCTATCCAGTGTGTGCATGGAGACTATCTGACCCAGTTCTTAAGTCTGTCCCATACTCAGCAGGGAGAAGCAGAGAGTTGTGATTGAATACAAAGCAAGAACAAGTACTG
Organism: Orycteropus afer afer; assembly: GCF_000298275.1. Taxonomy (NCBI): domain Eukaryota; kingdom Metazoa; phylum Chordata; class Mammalia; order Tubulidentata; family Orycteropodidae; genus Orycteropus; species Orycteropus afer. Next base: position 728,065 of record NW_006921910.1, on the reverse strand, counting down.
GAGACACTACAGTATTCCCAAGAAGGTACAAAGTGGCCATGAAGATGAGAAATAGGACAATTTGGGTGTGTTTCAGAAGACAGAGAAAGGAAGGAATCAAGAATGAGTTGGAATTTTGCCTCAAATAAAGAGGAAGACTGGGGAATGGTGGCTATTTTTTATTAAGATGAGGAACCCTGGTAGGATAGGTGTGAAGTGGAGGCAAAGTTAAATTTTGGTGTTCTTGATTTGAAATGTTTGTTATATATTCAAGCGAAGATACTAACACACAGGATTTTATCTGAGGGTAGAAATTAGAGCTGGAGCCTTGGATCCGGGAGACAAAGCAAACGGATGAAACAAGGGTAGGTGAGTGTAGAAAGAACAGAATCAAGACTGCGCCCCAGACACTCTGCCATTAACAGATGGGGGAGTTAAGGTGGAACCAGCAAAGGAGCTGAGCAGAAGCTGCAGGAAGGTAGGCGTGTAAGCACCTGAAGCCAAGAGAAACAAGTGTCACATGATGCAGTAGAGGTGGAGAATGAACTGCTAGATTTGGCAGCACAAAGGTTGCTGACAGCCCTGGCTAGGGCATTGTTGCGGAGGGGCAAGTCTTACTGGAGTGGATGGGTGGAAGGCAAGGAATTGAGTGTATTCAAAGCAATGTTGATAAGTTATGGTGTAAGGGGAGAAGAAATAAGTGACAACTAGAGGGACAAGTGACAACGTGAGTTAAAGGTTTTCGTTTTACCTTTAAGTAAATGACAGGGGAAACTAACAATCTAGAAAGGAAGAAATCCTGCGCTAGGCTCTATAGATCCGACTGTTAAACAGGCCTGGGTCCCTAACCGTTGCTTGAGGTCTTCCAACCAGTTTTCAGACGACCAGAGATCGGTATCAGTCTGTGTAACTGGACGACTAAAGAGTCCGGAGAAAACACCGGTCATGCGGGGCCCGCAGGCACAGGCCTTCACCTTGGGACTTCCCTTCTGTCCCGAGACGCTTTCGCGAGCTGGAGCTGGGAAACCTCCGCCTCACGACCCGGCCTTTCCGCAGACTGCAAGTTCACCTGCCACTACCGTTGCCGCGCACTCGTCTGTCTGGACTGCTGCGGACCCCGAGACCTGGACTGGGAGCCAGCGCTAGTGCGGGACACGAACGTGGTGAGAGGGGTCGGGGGCGTGCGGGCGGGACAGAATCGGAGGACGGGCCACAGCGCAGGTGTCCCCAGCTGCCGCCCCGGCACTGCGCACAATGAGAGTTCTAATAGCAGTTTTCGCCGAGGCCAACGTAGCTAATTTTGTGTGCGAGGTCCGCGCGGAACTCACAGGCCGGAAGCCGACCGCAGCAGACGCCGCACAGCCTAAGCTCTGCGCACGCGCATTGTCCGCACTTTGCCTCACTCGCATCCGGTCCAGAGGCCACGCGGGTGCACATGCGCACACGGCCACACTCCGACACGTCCCCTACGGGAAGTGGGTTTGCTAGATGAAGCGTGTGTTAAGCTGCTTGGGCGATGAGGTCATTCCTGGAAGTGAGGCGTGTGTGACCCCGCCCCTCGGTGTTCCTTCCCCAATGAGACAAGAGCTGGCTCCCGGCTGTCTACGTTTCAGTCTTAACGGTTGTGGCCGCGGACACTGGTGGTCTTAGCTCACGGGCCTACGTGCGCACGCACGCGCGCCCAACTCGGCGGTTGGCGGCTTCGGGCGCACGCGACCGGGGGACCGGGCGGGCGGGCGCGGCGATGGGCGAAGCGGACGCGGGCACGCCTTCTTTCGAGATGACTTGGAGCAGCACGACTAGCAGCGGCTACTGTAGCCAGGAGGACTCGGACTCCGAGCTCGAGCAGTACTTCACGGCGCGCACCTCACTGGCGCGCAGGCCACGACGGGACCAGGTGGGGGCCGGGGGCTGCCGGCGGCGGGCAGGGGGCGGCAGTTGGGACCCTGCCTCTCCGCGGTATGTTATCATGTGAGTTGGTGGACAGCCTCTTTTATCTGTTACAATACCCCCTGCCCCGGCCGGGGGACGACTCGCTCAACAGTGTGTGCGGCTTACAGCTCACTGTTCCAGCCCCTCGGTACCAGGGAGGCCGGTTGAACCGGGGAAAGCAGCTACGTGGCTTGGGGTCAACCAGGAATGGTCATTATTCACCCATGACTAAAGCCGACTGCGCAGTCTGCTAGCACCTCGATTTTCTCCTTCGGGCTCTCCCACCCCCTCCCTGGGGGACCTATTGGAGGAAGTGGAGGGGAGGAGCCCTCGCCCGGAGTCTGGAGTTGTGTTGAGGAAGAGGGAGAGGCAAGGAAGTTCCAGTCCGTTCATTAGTACTCGTATGTGTAGTGAGCTGAGCCCCCACCTCTTACCTGTCCTGGCCAGTCACTTGCTGCTGGAATGTGGAGGATTCTAATCCCTCTCTGGGGTGACGTAGAGAAAGGGATTTTGGGAATAGATCAAAGGAAGCCTTGCTTTGGACCGAAAACATCAAGGAGCACTTTACTCTTCTTACTTGCAAGAGGTTTACCCATCTCCATTGAAAAATGTCATGAGAGGGTTTAGGAGAAATCAGGATTACTAATCCAGAACTGTAACATGGGAAGGTTCCTGAGGTTAATGTCAGAGGAGCTGAGCCTCTCAAAGTCTTATTGTATTGGGTGTCCTCAAGCTGCTGATTCTGACTCATGGCGGCCTCATGTTACAGAGTAGAACTGCCTGGTGGGGTTTTCTTGGCTGTAATCTTTATGGAAGCAGTTTGCCAGGTTTTTCTCCCTCAGAGCCTCTGGGTGGGTTTGAACTGCCAACTTTTTGGTTAGTAGCTGAACACTTAACCATCATGTCACAAGGTGTTTCCATTATCATAGCCCCATGTGTCATGTGTCAGGATGTTAACTACTGGGCTCAGATAACTGTCCTCACACTGGGACCCTTTGGGGGGGCATCCAGGCCAGGGTGTTAGGAAAGAGATGGGAACCATGAGGCTAAAGAACTGGGGCAGAATCTCTTGTGTGAGCCAGGAAGAGTGGACACCAACTGTAAAAATGGCATGGTGGCAGTGTCAGACCTCCTCATCTAACTTCACAAGGGGGAGAAGAGAGAATCATCATCAGCAACAGCTGCCCAAGACCAATTGCTGTGAAGCGAAGGTCAGAGAGACCACTACTTTCCAACATTTTTACCAATTCTGACATCAGCTGTCCCTCTCACATCACTCTCTACTTCTCTGCTGGGTTAGATAATTCATTGCATTGGCCACACAGAACTCACAGAAAATGCAGTTAATGGGGTTTATTAGGGAACTAACAGGTTACGATTCAGGATCAAGAACCATGAAGGAAGGATACTGTTCTTCGCTGAGGGCAGCCTCTTCTCAGCCAAGCCCATAGGCAGGCCTCTCCCTGGCCCTTGGCCACTTGGCCCAGTCTCTGCCCTGCTCTTTAGCTCTGCCAATAAGTGCCTGGGGGCACCCCACTCCACCAGTAAGCCTCGGCTTCAAGGTGCTCAGCTCTCTTGCTCCGTGGCTCAGTAATACCCACTGTAACCACCTTGTTTTGTCATTCAGGAAGCCCACTGTTCTGTTTCTTGCTGGTCTCCTTGTCCTGCTGCCTCTGTTTCTCTGCCACTGCTTCTTTCTGTCTTGCACTGACTCTGGTGTTACAGCTGTGTCTCATGGGTCTAGTAGGTTCTCATCACAGGGACCCTGGGTCCAAAAAAATGCATTATGCTCCTATCTCTTTTTCTTGATAGTAATGATGTTCCCCCTTTCTGGGATGGCTCATTTTAAGCTTAATAGGATGGCAAAACTAATCCCCACTTCAGGGTTCCATATACCTTATTTGTGTGGTCCCACAAGTATGCCATGCACCTTATTTACATTATTTGCAAGCTGTCCAATCTCCTTAGTAGTCCACAAGCACCTTATTTGCATAGCCCCACCCATCATTTGGTGGGTGTTACAGGATCATGGCAAGAAAGGCCACATAAAACCGATCTGTCATGCCACAGATGTTTGCCTGGAGAAGAGGAAAGGCTAGAACTGAGTTCATTGTGGTGACCTGGAAAGGGAAAAAGAGGGAGCAAGGTTTCAAACCATCCCCAGGCTGGCACTCAGAGCTGCCTCAGGGAAGGGGAGTGAGTTGGTACCATCTTTGGGCCCTCTGTTTCTATAAAGGAGCTCTGGCAGTTCAAACCCACCAGCTGCTCCACAGAAGGAAGATGGGGCAGTCTACTTCCATAAAGATTTGCCTCCTTGGAAATCCAGTGGGGGTTGCTGTGAGTCAGAATCAACTCGATGGCAATGAATTTGGTTTTTTCTGTTCTATAAGCAGAATGCTGTTCCTTTTTGCCCCGGCACTACGGTCTGCTCGGTGTTACTCCTTCCCCTAGCCCTAGAGCTTCTCCTGTCTGGGCATTCCTTTCCATCAAGGCACTCCTTCCTGCCCCAAGCCCCCTCCCTGGGCCTGAATAAACACATCTACCCTTTATGGCCATCATCCAGTCCTCATTTTACTCCCCAGACCCCCATTTCCCAAGGATCTCACCATTTGTTCTGACTAACTTGACAAGGTTGCTCATTGTCCCCAACAAAGTTTCTGCTAGATTTTTCACTCCTGGGTGTTCTCCATCTAGGAGACCTTTGGAAAATGGAAAAGAAAACAGAAACACAGGGGCTTCCCATTCCCACCTTTTCCCCAAAACCTTTGTGCAAAAAGGGAGTGAGAGGATGAAAATCAACATCAATGGCCCAAGGCTGATTCCTATGAGGTAGAGGTCAGACAAGCCTCTACCCTTCAATCTTTTTACCAATTCTAACACCAACTGTCTTTCCCATGGCACTCTACTTCTCTGCTGGGTTCAGTAATTCTTTGCAATGACTGTACAGAATATCTGCCTTAAACATTGTACTCTTTTACAGTACTCTTTTAGAGTACAGTTAGAGCAGTGAGTTGATGTTAATAGGGGGAAACAACTCAGAAAAGGTGAAAACAGTTGCACAATTTGAAAAATGTAATCAATGTCATTGAACGTATGTGTAGGAACTGTTGAATTGGTATATGTTTTGCTATGTATATTTTCAAGAGCAAGAGTAAAATAAAATATATAAAAGAAAGAACCCAGTCCCTGGCAGGGAAGGAGCCAAGTGGTACAGCTAAACCTGCAGATAGCAGGGATAGGCACAGCAGTCCACTAGTGTGACAGGTGCTACCAGTAAGCCGTCTGCAAACTTCTGGCAGATTGGAACCTGACCTGAAGCTGCCTTTTGTGCTGATTGGGTCAGGGTTAAATGGCATATCCCAATGGTTTCCTATGTCTGAGACAAACAGGATCAAGCCCAGGTTCTCAGGGATATTTGTGCTTTGTAAGTTGCCCTTCTGCCCACTGGTGGCTGGGCACCTGGTATGTACCAGTCCCCACACCACCTACCATACAGTGGGTCATGGCTCTGTTCTGGGCGGAGAAAGTGGGCTGCCTTCTCCAGAACACACCCTGATCCCACCCAGTTAGGGTGTCAGAATCAGGCTCTACAGTTAAGATGTGGTATTACTTTAAATTCCGGTAGCATAGTGCCTAAGGGACTTGACTGCTAACCAGAAGGCTGGCGATTCAAACCCACCAGCCACTCCTGGGAAAGAAGGTTGGGCAATCTACTTCCTTAGTGATACTGCCTCAGCAACCCAAGGAGGAGTTGCTATGAGTCAGGTCCGATTAGATGGCACATAATAACAACAACAACATTACTTTAAACAAGGATTCTTCCTCAGAGTCCCTTATCTTTTCTTGACCCCTGGCCTTGTGCCTTCAGCTGCCCCTAGTTAGGGATGGAGTCTTTGGCCAAGCCCTGTAGGCATCACCTCTCCTCAGGGACACACCCAAGGCTGAGGAGGCCCCAGGCTGGCAGCAGAGAGGAATCAAATGGTTCTGCCTTTGCTGTCTCCATCCACACACCAGAACCAGGAGCAGTGAAAGGCTCAGGGTAGGCACTGCTGAGTAGCTATGTACATCTGCAACAGGAAGTCAAAGGCAGCTGTGGGATCAAGCCACAGGGCCAGGGATTCTTCATTAGGCCTCAAGCTTAGTTGTCGATTTCCAAGGGCTACCCCAGAGACAGTTTTTCAGGAAGACCCTGGGTAGGCCAAAACAAGCAGGCATCCCAGCCCACCTCCCTGGAGGTGAGGGGTGATAACAGCCCCTCCCTCCAAGAAGCCTCCCTGCTTTTGACATGCATTACAGTAAGATGTGCTCTTCAAGGTCCCCATGTCATGCTGGTGCTCTTCTCTCTTTCAGGATGAGCCTGTGGAGTGGGAGACACCTGACCTTTCTCAGGCTGAGATTGAGCAGAAGATCAAGGAGTACAACAGCCAGATCAATAGCAACCTCTTTATGAGCTTGGTGAGTTGAAGGCCTGGAGCCAGGGAGGTGGTGAGGTGCATGATGCTCACAGTTGAGGTATTCTTGGGTGATACATTTACACCTAGCCTAGCCTCAAGTGGACTGACAATACCCAAGTCTGTTCCACCTTACCTGGGTTCTGCAGTCATGGTCTCAGTCTCTTCCTCTCTTCAGAACAAGGACGGCTCCTACACAGGCTTCATCAAGGTTCAGTTGAAGCTGGTGCGCCCTGTCTCAGTGCCCTCCAGCAAGAAGCCACCCTCCTTGCAGGATGCCCGGCGGAGTCCAGGGCGGGGCACTGCTGTGAGGCGCCGCACCTCCTTCTACCTGCCTAAGGATGCTGTCAAGCACCTTCATGTGCTGTCACGCACAAGGGCACATGAGGTCATCGAGGCCCTGCTGCGCAAGTTCTTGGTGGTTGACGACCCCCGCAAGTTTGCACTCTTTGAGCGGGCTGAGCGCCACGGCCAAGGTGGGCTTTCCACTGCACCCCTCCATCTGTGAGTGTATATGCATGTGCTTGTTCATGCAGGGGCTCCGGAGGCTGGGCCTAACTCTTGACTCACTTCCCCTCCCTTCCCACCTGGCCCCCAGTGTACCTCCGGAAGCTGTTGGACGATGAGCAACCCCTGCGTCTGCGGCTCCTCGCAGGGCCCAGTGAGAAAGCCTTGAGCTTTGTCCTAAAGGAGAATGACTCTGGGGAGGTGAATGTGAGTACACAGTTCTCTTTAGTTTCCTGGATGTCACTAGGAAGGGCTGGTGGGTTGCAGCTACAGTAAGGCTTGGAGAAACAACAGAGCTGGAAGTCAAGCCCTCCAAAGCCTAGAATCTTTCTGGTCCCAAGGCTGCACCTGTGGAGTGGAATTACACTCAGAGGCTGGGCATGACTTACTCCATGGGAGGCTAAGGAACATCTGGTGTGGTTGCCTGTCAGATTACTGCCCTACTTTGTGGGCATCCATCTTCTACACTGAGTGCCATCAGAGATCCCAGGCCATTCAGGCAAGAGCTTGGCATCACAAAACCCCAGCCTATCTTGTGTGACCACGTTATGCTGGTCTCCTCTGAAGAGGGTCTATTGGTTCAGCCCATACCTGCTTCCAGCCTGTGTTCTTCCTCTTGTAGTGGGATGCCTTCAGTATGCCTGAACTGCACAACTTTCTGCGCATCCTGCAGCGAGAGGAGGAGGAACACCTCCGCCAGATCCTGAAGAAGTACTCCTATTGCCGCCAGAAGATACAGGAAGCTCTTCATGCCTGCCCCCTAGGGTGACCTTCTCCATCCCAAAGGGTGGAAGGAGGAGAGTAGGCAGCACCAAGGGCATGCCGTGTGAATGTGACATGGCCTGTGGGGCCTGAGGAGTGAGTGTGCGTGGGAGTTCTCCTCTGTTGGGGATACGAGCCCAGAGAACAAGCTAAGGAGGTGACCTTTTTTGTCCACCAGTGGGTGCAGGAGAGTACGGCTCTACACCCCTTTGTACTTAATGTACTGGGTTATGGTCAGCCAGGGCTGTCCTAGAAAGCTGCTTCAGGCTTGGCAGCAGGAGTAGAATATTCAAGAGGCTCCCTAACTCATGGCTCTGATGTGAGAATCATGGAAACCCTACAAACAGGTCAGGAACATGTTTCCAGGGTGAGGACCCTCATCTGTGGGCAAAGATTGTATATCTTGAGTCTTAGATGGGGTCTCAGGATAATCCTATAGAGCCAAGGATGGGTGCTCAGGATAAAGTAGGCATCGAGGGAGAGTAGGTTCCCTCTAGAGTGCCTTCTGACCCCTCATACACCCTGGGGTCAGTGAATGCTGTTTCACAGTGCAGCAACGATGCCTCAGTGCCTTTGAGGAAGGTGTCCCTGGGCCAGAGTCCATGCAAGTGTGGGTACTGCCCAGATCTGTGCCTTGTTTGCCAACCAAAGCCAGGGTCTCCAGTATTTTTGATGATGTTGTGAATGTGTGTAATGTTTTGTAACCTCAACTGAATGCCTTCTGTCGGGAGAGGGGTGGGGAGTCAGTCATCACAGCCTGGGGCCTAAGAGAATTGACTGAATAAAGATTTGCGAATACTCCTGCTTTTGGACTCTTTATCATGGGCCCACAGCCACAGTTCCTCCTTATGCTAGTAGCTGCCAAGTGTGATGGACAAACTCACAGGGCACCTCTTTTGCCTGGATCTCCACTGGACGGATTTATAAAAGAGTGCCGTACTCAGTCAAGGATATACTCAAAAACAAACCAAACTCACTGCCATGGAGTCAGATTCGACTCATAGTGACCCCTCCCTGGGTTTCCAAAGCAGTATCACTACAGAAGTAGGTTGTCCAATCTTCCTTACCGAGGAGTGGCTGGTGGGTTTGAACCAACAGTCTTCTGGTTAGTGGTAAAATCCCTTAAGCACTATGCCACCAGAGCTCCCTAGTCAAGGATATACTCAGTCATTACTCAGTATCCTGGGGCTCCAGTAGTGATTAGGGCTGAGTATCAGCTGTAAGCCTAGAGAGAAATACACCAAGCTCTGGGGCGCTCCTCTTAATATTGAGCTGCTAATTTTACTTAAACCTGGTTTCTTTACATGCAACAGTGGCTGTCGAAAAGACACGGTTGTAGCAGGTCTTGGCGTAAACATAAGGCTTGGCAAACCCATTCCTTGCTACAGCTGGCCTGGGTTTGGGGGTTCAGTGGTTAACATATTTGGCTACTAACAAAAAGGTTGGCAATTCAAACCCACCACTTGCTCCAGAGGGAAAACATGTGGTAGGCTGCTTCGTAAAGATTACAGCCTTGGAAACCCTATAAATTAATTCTACTCTGTTCTATAGGATCACTATGAACAGAATCGACTTGATGACTGGGTTTGATATTTGGGGGGGGGGGGGGGCAGGTCCGCTGGGCCCGAACTCTGGGAGCAGGAGTGTAGGGGCCACCACACACACCACCGCGAAGAGGTCTTAAGAACACGAAACCTAGGTTGGACCTGCCCCAGACTGGAGAAGCGCAGCTTGCCAAAACCTGGCGTTTCGCAGCGCATTCTGGGATGTGCAGCGTCTGAGGGCCGCCATTGGTGTCGTTCTGCGGACCGACGAGAACGGCAGCTAATCAGAGGGAGCACCGATCGGGGCGTACGGAAGCGGAAGTGAGGTTTCCGTGGAGACGGCCGAGCCAGCGGAAAGCGACGGCGGCACCTGCGAGCGGAGGCCGAAGCAGGGCATGGCGGTGCCGTCGGTTCTGTGAGGGCGGTGCGGCCGCGGGGCCCGCCATGCGCCGGCGGCCCTGACATGGGCGCCAGCGGCTCCAAAGCTCGGGGCCTGTGGCCCTTCGCCTCAGCGGCGGGGGGCGGTGGCCCAGAGGCGCCTGGCGCGGCGGGTGCCGAGCAGGCATTGGTGCGGCCGCGAGGCCGAGCCGTGCCCCCCTTCGTCTTCACGCGCCGCGGGTAAGGGTACGGGCCCTGCTCGGGGTGGACAGGAGGGCGTTCGCACCATTTGGCACTCCCGCCGCCTCACAACCCACACCCAGGTCTGGAAGACTCCATATTTTAAGCCCTTACTGGAGCAACAGATGAAGAAGGATGGGCTGTTGGCTCCTGGTCTTTCTAAAAGGAAGGTCTTCCTAGATGAAGAATGGGCCTGAGTTTTGTCCCTGGGGTTGAGGCAGGCAGGCTTCCCTTCCTGCACTCGCTATAAAGCCAAGATAAGACCTCCAGGAGACCTGGGGGCCTCTTTCATTCCATCCATCCCAATCTGCAATCCTAAAGCTCCTAGCCCCACCCTCTCTTTCCCATTCTTCCTGGGGAGAATGGCCTTCTCTGTTCTGGCTGCTTCCTTTGCCCACAGTGATAGGGCTGGACCTTTGAGGGCAGAAACCCAGAAAGCAGGGGAGGGGCTGGGGAAGAAAGACTCTTACAGGAGTATATTCTCCAGACCTGGAGCACTGACATCCCTAACCAGAGACCCAGACAGGAGCACCAGATTGGTTGCCTTGATGGGCCTGGGGACAGACACTCAGGTGATGATGGAAATTTGAGTAGCTATCAGGGAGATCTAACAATGGCAGGTTGGCTGCACTAACCACCTCCTGCCTTTAGGCTCCCTCCTAGCTCAGGCATCTGCTGTCTCAGGCTTCATCACTGGACCAGCAGTGTCTTATGGAGTGAGATCAACATGCCCAGGCCATCATCCTGCCAACTCTAGAGATCCTGTGCAAGTTGGAGTGGCCTGCCCTTGCTGAACAAAACAGGGGTGAGAATTGGCCTTGGCTGCCTAGACAGTGCTCTGGTGTGGCCTCTCTCTTGAGGTATGACGGAGTAGCACTGCCTACCACTCCACTCCCCACTGCCTTCTAGTAGATCCCCTTCCCAGCAAGGGATTCTCCAGGCATATTAGCCTCTCTTCCTTCCACAAAGTTGTTCCTACACACTTGGGTATGGGCATACTTCACTATGGTCTATGTGGCATTTACCATGATTAGGTGTGGGGTTCCAGCCCAGTCTATTCACCTCTCCCTCTACACAGCTCCATGTTCTATGACGAAGATGGGGATCTGGCTCACGAATTCTATGAGGAGACAATCGTCACCAAGAACGGGCAGAAGCGGGCCAAGCTGAGGCGGGTGCATAAGAACCTGATTCCTCAGGTGAGGGGCAGGGCAGTGCTCACAAAGCCTAATTAGATATTAGGAGGTAGGCCCTAACAGGGTCTGCTGTCATAGTGGGAACCTTTGTGGGAGGAGCTGGGAGGAACCCAAAGACTTCCTGGAGGATGGGCCCTGAGCTGGTCCTCACTAGCCTCTGTTTCCATGGCAGGGCATCGTGAAGCTGGATACCCCCCGCATCCACGTGGATTTCCCTGTGATCCTCTATGAAGTATGAGCCCAGGGGGCTGGCAGGCAAAAGCACCCCTGCCCCAACAAGAAACTCCCAGGCTCAAGGTTTGGCTTCCTTTGAGGAACTCAGGCTGGGGCACAACCCTGAATAAACTACATTGGCCTGGAACCTTCAGCTGTGAGCAGGGCAATCCTGCAGTGTTGGTTGGATATTGGTTTCTGTATGAACAAGAAGCAAGACAGGACTACCCTGGTCAGGAATGCCTGGTTCCTGTCCCCTTGCCTGGCCTCTTTTCCAAGCTTGCCTAGGGCGCAGCCCTGGTAGAGGCTATAGCACTTTAGAAGCAAGGTCTGCCTTCTTCCAGCCCCTGGGCTGTGGGGGCTGTAAACAAGTGGAAATTTCCTTTCTTTCACTTCCCTTATCCCTTTGTTGGAGCATTTCAGCCATTTGCTACCTCGATTCCTCTTGTGTTGGACAGAGGCTAGGGGAAGTACCAGCCTGATGTTTCCTGGGTACCTACCTGTCTGTTCTCACTCCCAGATGGATAAACACTTCACTGGCAGTTGATAGTAGAGGGACTGGTGTGGGAGGATTCTTCTGCTACCTATGGCTGGGTTGACCTCTCCCCGGTGTAACTAATTGTTGCATTGGCTACCCGTTAGAGGGTGCAGACCAGGGTCAGGAAGGGGTGTGGATGCCTGTGCCTATGGGGAGTTGCTCCAACCCACCTACTCTAATCCCCTTTGCCTTTGTGCCCGCCCCCCCAGGGGACTGTCCACCACCCTGTGATAAGGGACAGCACCCCAGGGCTGGTGCCAGTAGCTCTGAGGAGCCCATCAATGCTCCCCCTATAGTATCCCACCCTTTCAGGATCAGTCAAGGGAAAGTACTGGAGCCCCTGCCTTTTGTGCCCTAAGTAGGGACAGAAAGAAGGGAAAACAATAAAAGGAAGACATAAAATGTGAAGGTTTGTAAATAGTCTAGTCTATAATGTAGGGGCAGAGTCTGATTTCTATATAGAGATGGCTTTTTTTTTTAACTCCTTACTGTGCAAGCTGTGTGCTTCTGAAGTGGGAAAATGGCTCGGGGAAGGTGGTCCCCCAGCCTGAGAAGGCTGCTGTGTTAATTGTTCAATTTCAATAAAAGGATTTGTAGATCCCACACACAAGAGTGACATCCTCTGGGACTGAGCCCAGCTTACAGCCAGCAGGTGGCAGTGTATACACAGCTCAGGAACCTTGCTGCTGTTGCTGGAGGGGGGTGTGTAGGGGTGGGGCTCAGGATGGAGGCTCATTGTGTTCAGTGTGGTGGGGAACCCTGGAACTGGGAGGCCTTGGGATGTCTCACTAAGTATCGGTCCCACCTGCCTGACCCCAGGTAAGGGTATGACCCCAGGTAGGTCTGGAAGAGCTGCCCTCTCCCAACAGTATCAGTGAGCGAGCCCAAGTGAAGCCTGAGTCCCATGGGCCCCCAAGGCTCAGCCCTAGGTAGACAACAGTCTGATGGGTACCATCATGTCCTCAGCCTGTTTCCAAGCTGTGCAGCCCAAATCTACTTGACACACCAACCTGGGAACACCAGGAAAGTGGACTCAGAACTTGTGTTTTAGCAGGCAAGGCTCAGTGCCCCAACTATTACAACTGCACCTTACTGCATAGTCTGCTCACTTGCACCCTGTCCCTGTGGACATTTCTACCTACACATCTCAGGGCCTGCTATGAAGCAAATTCTCTGCTAGGCTTAGCTCTTGGCAATCAGCCCAACTCCCAGGCTCCTGGGTAAAGGGAGCTGGCTTGCCTCCAAGTCTGGGGCAGGATCACCTTGTGCAGCTTAGACTTCCAGTCCTATGCACCTTCCCATTTCGCCCACAAGGTGCCAGGCTTAAGGCCCCATCATCTTCCACATAACCCCCTCTTCCCCCACAAGTGACTGACCTATGGCCTAGGCTCACCCATCCAGATGACATCCCATCTCCCACTACCACTGTCCCAGCAAAGGGTAACTCCCTGTGCTGGGCCTGCCCCAGCTGACCCCAAAGCTGGAAAACAATGGGGGTCAGGGCAGTGCTTCCCCACTCCCTCCCAAGGGCTGTGCTCACTTCCTTCCTGCTGACTGCCTGAGGAAGTATCCCTGGGACAGTCTGGTCTGGTTTTCATTTCCCTTGGGGCCCCCACCCCTGGAGTTCCCTAGACCTCCATACAGGGGCACAGGAACACTCCACCCTTCCATGCCAAGGACCAAGCTAGGTGCCCACCTCCTCTAGGCACCCCCCTTATCTCACACAGCCTGTTAGGAGAGAGGCCTAGGGCATCTGGAGGTGGGACAGTGGTGTACTGGAGGTAAGAAGGACCTTGGTGATTTGAGGGTATATGTCTGTACCTCTGGAGGGATCTGCTGGGATTCTTCCTTGGGATCAGCAGCATTATGGGCCCCCTACTCACAGAAATACAACCCTTTCCTCACCCACGTTGTACAGATCCTTCTGTTACATAGCAAGCTCAGTGAAAATCTCCCGGGAGTGTTCTCCAGGAAAGTCCCCTGCAGAACTCTCCCCCTTCACCTCAGTCACATATATTAATACAACTGCCCATTCTGGCACACTTGGGATGTTTCTGCTCTCAGTGGGAGAAGAAAAAAAAGACTTCTGTAAGTCCCTCCTCCAGACCCCCTCTTATTCTTTGGCACCAGCTCTGGAGAACCATCAGCTGAGCACTGGGCAAGTAGTCTGATTCTCAAAAGCACTACATCACTGGAGTGCCCTCTACTCACACTCTTAGGTTTGAGCATGAGCCCAACCCAAGGGAAGGCTGGGGAGGTGGGCCTGGGCCCCAACCGTTCCTGTCACCTGGAGCAGTTGGTGGGACCAGTGACCAGTCGGAGGAAGTTGGGGAGGGAAGCCAGCCAGCAACCATATGCCAGAGGGAAACAGAGTCTAGGCGGTTCCCTCCCCCGCGCCTGCTCCTGGCCCTTTCCTCCCGGAGGGCAGCAGGAAGTGAGGAGAAAGGGCTGGGGTGGGAGGCGGGAACGGGTGGGAGGGGATGGAGTTCATCAAGTCGCCCGCAGGCTGCCCATAGGGCAGCAGCTGGTGCGACTGGCTAGCCAGGAGAGGCTCACCGGGGAAGAAGGGAGGCCGCCGACCTACGGGGCCGACAGGCTCCCACACAGGTGAGCCTGCCGCAGGCTGCTGGTCTGCATCCCAGTAGATATGCCCCGAGCAGCAACCCCTTCCTCTCCCGGCCCTTTGACGAGCTAAGTCCCAATACTGAGGGAGCGAATCTAGAAAGAGGCGAGAAGCGCTCACACAGGGCTTGCCCAGCTCCATGTCTGCTTCTCACCAGGAGGGGCGTGCGGGGCTAGTAGGCCCAGGATATTGGATGGAGCTCCCCCGGAGCTTCTCCGGACCGTCTTCGCGTTCCATCCAGGAAATTCTGCAAGAGTGGCACCTTCCTCGGAGTTGAGAGGGAGCCTTGGAGGCTCCCACAAGCCCCTCCGCCGCCCCCTTTCCCCGCCGCCTAGAAATTGGGCAGGAGGGAACGTGAACCCAGGAATTGTCCCGCCGCTATGCGAGTAGGAGGCAGCGAGGCGTCCCCTCTCTCCGAGACCCCGCTGGGCCTCCCCGTTCCCAGTCCCACCGGTCAAACTGCGATCCGCAGACCGAGTTGCCAAGACAACCACTGCCTCTCGGCCCAGACCCTGGAAGGCTAAGAGGCGGATATTTGACCCCCTCCCCCAGCCTGGCAGAGGGCTGGGCTTCGCTCCAGACCAGGAGAGGGGGCGGAGCATAACTGTGTCGGATGGCCGAGAATAGGCTCTAGTCTGGGTCCCTTGGTCTGCACCGAGGATACCCAGAGCTGGGAACAATACTTGAAGGTGCAGAGACGGATCCGCTGGTCCATACAGGCACGGTTTTGAAGTCCCACAGCATCTCCTTATGGCCGAGCGAGGGGAAAGCAACCTCTTTTATCCTCTTTTCCACTGTCCCTTGTGCTTATCCCTTTAAGGGGCTGGCGAGGCCGCGGAGTGGGGAGGACTGTACCACTGGCCGCAGATTACAGGGGAATAAAACTCGGGTCTGAAAATCTCGGGCGTTCGTGTCTGAGACTTCGGCAGGAAACCTCCCCCAGAAGGGCTTTATGGTCCCACATTGGCCGCCACGCTTCCCAGCAGAGGGTGTGGGGGCCTTAGAGGCCGAAACCAGGAATTGAGAGCGCTAGAAGCCGGTGTATCCTCCCTCCCCGGCCAAGAGTCTAGCCTGGGGCCCGCCTCCTCCCTGGAGTCTTAAAGGAGCCGGGGCCCCGGGGGCGGAGCCAGCATAAGCGCGGAGCCGAGGCTGCGCCTGGGCGAGTGGCCGGAGTTTGCGGGGCTGGGCCGGGGACTGCGGTGGCCATGGAGGGGGTCCTGGCGATCCCCTGCGCGAGGTGAGGGCGGGCAGTGCAGGACTTGGGGGCTCGTTTTTTTCGGGCTGGGCTCTTAACCCTTCCCCGGGGGTGCGCCCAGAGGAACGACCCGGGGACCCCACCCCCACCAGGCCGGGTTCAGGCCCCACGTGCGGGGCGGGGGCGGGGTCCCGCACAAAGGCCCAGTGGTTTGCACCCTGCCGGGGACTAGCCTGGCGGGCAGACGCGCGAGTTCCCAGCGACTGCAAAGGTAAGGGCCGGTTGGCCGGAGCCACTGTGGGAGGTCCGCCGCCCCTTTGTCCCCGCGGGTCCTCCACCGAGCCTGGGAGAGAGTCTGTGAACGAGACAAAGTCTTGACAGCTTCAGTTTTCTGCCGGGCTGGCCCTACACAGATAACAGCTTCCCGGCGTGAGTCTTCACTTTTCCGTGAGTCTTCACTTTTCCGAGAGTCTGCATTAGCAGTGCTCTGCCTTACCTGGATGATAGCGTTTCTTGGGACCAAAGGTTCTTTACAGGGTGCCAGATGTGCCTCAGGTTCAAGGCCCTCAGAACCATGTGCTGGGTATATGCAGGCATGTGTGTGTCTTTTCACGATGGGTCTATTGCCCTATTTGTCCCTTCTCAAAAGGGTCACAGATCTGAGAGATCCCTGCCAAGTCATAGGCCACCTGCTCTAGGAAGGAACCAGATGCTCCTAGCAGAGTTTCCAAGATGTCTTGGTTATAGCCATGTATGGTCTTAACAGCCATGGTCGTAGTACCCATGCAGAATGGGTTTTGGGAGTGGGGATTGGCTTGTGGTGAGTAACTCTAGGATTCTCCAGTCTGACCTGCTCTCCACCAACCTTCCCCCAGTTCCTGAACTGGTGCCAGTCAAGTGACACCATCTTCCTGCAGTCCCCAGCATGCGGGCAGGCCCGAGCCCCGCCGTCACACTGGCCCTGATGCTGGCGGTGGCATGGGCCACAGAGCTCAAGCCCACAGCGCCTCCCATATTCACGGGCCGGCCCTTTGTGATAGCATGGGACGTACCCACACAGGACTGCGGCCCACGTCACAAGGTGCCACTGGACCTGAAGGCCTTTGACGTGCAGGCCTCACCTAACGAGGGTTGGGTGAACCAGAACATTACCATCTTCTACCGGGACAGGCTGGGCCTATATCCACGCTTTGACTCAGCAGGGCAGTCTGTGCATGGTGGTGTGCCGCAAAATGGCAGCCTCCGGGCACATCTGAAGATGCTGCAGGACCATGTGGAACACTATATCCGCACGCAGGAGCCTGTGGGGCTGGCAGTCATTGATTGGGAGGACTGGCGGCCTGTGTGGGTACGCAACTGGCAGGACAAGGATGTGTATCGCCGGTGGTCACGCCAGCTGGTGGCCAACCTCCACCCCGACTGGCCACTGGACCGTGTGAGCAAGCAGGCTCAATACGAGTTTGAGTTTGCTGCTCGGCAGTACATGCTAGAGACACTGCGCTGGGTCAAGGCAGTGCGTCCACGACACCTCTGGGGCTTCTACCTCTTCCCTGACTGCTACAACCATGATTATGTGCAGAACTGGGCCAGCTACACGGGTCGCTGCCCTGACGTTGAGGTTGCCCGCAATGACCAGCTGGCCTGGCTGTGGGCTGAGAGCACAGCCCTCTTTCCCTCTGTCTACTTGGATGAGACACTTGCCTCCTCTTCCCACGGCCGCAAGTTTGTCAGCTTTCGTGTACAAGAAGCTCTTCGTGTGGCTCACACCCACCATGCCAACCATGCACTCCCAGTCTACGTCTTCACGCGGCCCACCTATAGCCGCAGGCTCACAGGGCTCAGTGAGGTATGTGTCTCACAAGACCCTGCCTTCTGCCTTGTCCCTTGAGGAACCACTGGCAGGTTTGTGCTACTAAGCCTATGTTGTTATGTGCCGTCGAGTTGAACATGACTCATAGCGACCCCTCCTTGGGTTGCCAAGGCAGTATCACTACAGAAGTAGATTGCCTAACCTTCCTTCCGAGGAGTGGCTGGTGGGTTTGAACCGCCAGCCTTCTGGTTAGCAGTCAAGTGCCTTAGGCACTGTGCTACCAGAGCTCCTATACTAAGCCTATACTTAGTGGCTATTTTACATCCCCTCACCTCATCCTCTCTGCAGTCATATGAAAGGATAGACTCATTATTGCCATTTTGCAGATGTGAAAACTGAGGCCCGGACATGCTGAGAAATTTGCCCAAAGATTCCCAGTAAATCCAGGGCTAGGGACATTGGCCTAGGCATTCTGACATTGGACTCCTTCCAGATAGATACCCTAGGCTCAAATGTGCACTATGCTTGGGAAACTGAGGGCCAAAATGGGGGTGGAAATAGGCTTAAACACTTAAGGAGGAAGTGAAGCAGATGTGTCCCTGCCAGAATGGTGAGAAGTGCTGACCTCCAGCATGGAGAGGACTAGGCTGGAGGATCAGGAGGTTAGAATAGCCTAGGGCCTGCCCACCCTGTTTGTTCTTAGCACCCTGCATCTCTGTCTCCCTCAGTGACTATTCCCTTCCCACACAGATGGACCTCATCTCCACCATTGGCGAGAGCGCAGCCCTGGGTGCAGCTGGTGTCATCCTCTGGGGTGACGCAGGGTACACCAAGAGCATGGTAAGAGGGAAGACTACAAGAACAGGCAGAGAGTTTGAACCTTTGGCTCCTCAACCTCAGGATGACCAAACCTAGTCTGGCCCCGTCTTCCACTTTAGGCATCCCTGGTCCCAGCAGAGAATGAAGGCACCCCCACCCTGCTCCCAGGAAAGGGGAAACTCCATTCTGAACAGCTGTTTAGTTCCACCCTTCTCCTCGTGCCCAGCTGGGCTTCAGTCTCTGCCCCCACCCCCTCCCAGCAAGAGCTGGTACTGAGGGCTTAGGCATGTACTTGCATGTACACATACGTGCACATACATGTATATTGATGAAACAAGGTATAGTTAGTGCAGTATGAACCGTTTTCTGTGGGCCTGTGGGCTGAGGTAGCTGACCCTGACCCTTGATTCCTGGCCTCTGTCCCCAGGATACCTGCCAATACCTCAAGAATTACCTGACACAGCTGCTGATCCCCTACGTGGTGAACGTGTCCTGGGCTGCCCATTATTGCAGCTGGGCTCAGTGTCATGGCCATGGGCGCTGTGTGCGCCGCAACCCCAGTGCCAGTGCCTTCCTGCATCTCAGTGCCAGCAGCTTCCGCCTAGTGCCTGGCCATGCACCCGACGAGCCCCAGCTACGACCTGAAGGGGAGCTCAGCAGGGCTGACCGTGACAACTTGCAGGCACACTTTCGTTGCCAGTGCTACTTGGGTTGGGGTGGTGAGCAATGTCAGTGGGACCATGGGAAGGCAGCTGGGGGTGCCAGCCAGGTCTGGGCAGGGCCTCACCTCCCCAGCCTGCTGGCTGTGACAGCCCTGACTCTCACCAGGACTTTATAGGGGTCTCCCACCCGGCTGCCAGGCAAGCTGGACTCTGCCGGGCATGTAGGAGCCTGCATGGGTGGACTAATGAGTCTGGAGGGGGCAGAGCCCCCAGAATGACCAGCTGAAGCATCCATACCAGCTCTTACCACCCCCCCTGTTCTAAGGGGGGGCAGTCTCCTGGGAGGCCCCCATCTCTCTCTACCAAGGGGGAAGGGGGCATAGTCAGATAGGGGAGGGCCTGACCCTACTCCCCTGCCCTTGGATAGTTTATTATTATTTTGGGGTCTCTTTTGTAAATTAAATGTAAAACAAATGCTTCTGTGCTTGGACTTTCTGCACCTGGGCCAGGGTGTGAGAGATTCCAGGGTTTCCCAAGAGGTTTGAACTCAGCTTTGTCTCTGCCTGTGAGATCCTGTTCTGGGGGACTTCTTGTCTATAAAATGTATTTGCTGGGACCTGGGTCTTTGGACTCAGAGCTATCTATTCTGTGGCTGTTCTGCTGGGGCAGGGGCCACTGGGGGTGGAGGGACCCACATTTTGTCCCAGCACCAATGGCCTTACTTTCTCTATATTGATTGGAAGGGGGTTGGGCCATGTGCGAGGGACAGAGCTCACTGGGCTTCCACCACTTGCCCCTGCACCCTCAGCTGGGCTAGTGCCAGCTGCCTTGCCTCGCCCACCCAGGGAGAAAGGAGAAGTGGATGTTTGATCTTCCCTGGCTGGGCAGGTAGCCAGGCCACTCTTCCCTGCTGTTCCTACAGGCAGGAACCTCTTTTCCACTCCCCTCTCCCAAGGGCAGTGGACTCCAGCCACAAGCCGCATCTTTTCCTTTCTGGGTCATAGCCCTACCCTGAGTCGGGAGGGGGAGCAGGCAGGGTCCTGGGATCTGAATCCTGAAGTTCAGTCCCCTGTCTCACTGCAGAGATACATGCTAAGACTGGGGGGCCTTTCTGAGCCCAGGAGCAGAGATATCTTCAAAATCAGCTCCATCCTGACCATGGGAGGGCATGGCTAGTGCCAGGTTGTCCCAGGGAGGAGAAGTAGTAGTCAGACCAACTCTGACCTGCTTCACCACCCCACCTCTGATAGGAGTTACTCAGGAGGTCTCTGCCCTCCCCTTCAGTCATCAAACCCACACCCTAGTACCCCTGTCTGAGTCAGATGACTCACCCATGGCCCCTGCCCCTTCCTCACTGGGAGATAAACTCAAGAAACAACTGAATGGCAAAGGCAGCCCTGAGGGACACTGCCTGGCCCAGCCACAGGAACTCAGGGCAGACATCTCAAGAAGTGCTTCTTGCCTGTCATTTTGGGAGATGAAGGGGAGAGGCACATCACATGCAAAGACTGAGTCAGGTGCCAGACAGTAGAGGAGGCTCTCAAGAAGCATGCAGGCACAAGATGGCATGGTTGTAAAACAGACCCCTGGAGGAGCAGCCAGGCCAGATGGAGGTCAGTCAGGTAGTGAAGGCATCCCTTTGGCTACTGATGAGCAGAGAATGGAGAGAAGGTGGGGTGGTAAGACTGGGAAGGCAGTGAATAAATTCATGTGGTAGAGGAAGTGACAAGATATCCAAGTGCTTCTGGCCATGGTGGGAAGAGGCTGGGCTGGAGAGAATATTCAGGTGTTAGTTTGTGGAGCCCAGCAGTGGGACGGCAAGACAAGAGGCACTGTCATGTGTTCCCCATAGTAACTTCCCTACCCCTACCCAGCTGTGACTCTCCATGCCTGTCACCTCCCCACACAGATGTGATCCATGCTACCTGTGACCTGCCCCACTGTTCTGGTTACCTAGTGCTGCTCTGACAAGAATATACCACAAATGTGGATGGCTTGAACAAACAGGAGCTTATTCACAATTTGGAGGCTATAAGTCCAAGCTCAAAGTGCCAGGCTCTAGGGGCTGGGTGAAAGCCCCTCAACCTTGGGATCCAGCTCTGCCTCCTGCTCCCACTAGAGGCATTTTTTCACTCAGACAGCTGCTGGCTACTGAGGCTGAAAAACCCAAGGTTGACAAGTAAAAAGGCACAGTCCCAATGTTACCAAACTACAGGGCAGGCCATTAATTTAAGTCCATTGTAAATCCCAAGGTCGGCAGAGCATGGCAGGCTGCTGAACAATGACATGGCTACATGCAGGGTCCGACCGTGCCATAAACTCGACACTATCCCCAAGGCTTCTTATATGCAGGAAGCAGACCACATCCCAGAGGCAGCTACCTACTCAGCTGCTTGTGGTAGATCCCACCATGGAGTTGATTGCCAGTCTCATTGTGGGGAATAACTACCACCAGCTGCCTAGACACTCAACCAGGCCCAGCCAAGTTGACATACAAATTTAACTGCCACACCCACCTATACCTATAATCACACACATACACCAGTGGTCAAGACACACCTGTGATTTCATAATACACAGTTGTGATTTCCCACAGCTGTGATCTCACCCATACAACTGTGACCCCTAACACCAAAACCAAACCAACTGCTGTAGAGTTGATTCTGACCCATAGTGACCCTATAGGGCAGAGTAGAACTAGCCCTATAGGGCTTCCAAGGCTGGAAATCTGTATGGAAATAGACTACTGCATCTTTTTACCACGGAGTGGCTGGTGGGTTCATACAGCCAACCTTTTGGTTAGCAGATGAGTGCTTTAACTGCTGTGCCACCAGGGTATGATTTGCCACTAGTTTTCTTCAATTATTTTTTTTACTGTCTACCTACATTCAGAATTTTTTCCCTTTTTTTCTTCCTGTCTGGCCAGGCATCAAATCTTAAATGATCCAAACCCATTACCGCTAAATTGGTTCTTACTCATAGCAACCCTAGAGGGAAAGTAAAACTGCTCCCATAGGGTTTCCCAGGCAATAAATATATACAGAAGCAGACTGCCACATCTTTCTCCCACAGAGCAGCTGGTGGGTTCCAACCACCAACCTTTTCATTAGCAGCCAAGCACTTAAACCACTGTACTACCAGGGCTCCTTACATACTATAACCCTGTATGCACAAAGCTGTGACCACCAAAGACAGCTGTTACCTTTCCTAAACATCTGCAACCTTTTTTACACAGCTGTGACCCGCATCCATCCAACTGTGTGGACACATCACTTTCCTAGGAGGAACTGGAGGATAGCCTTGGGAGAGTACAACTCAGAGACAACCAGAGCTGTCCTGTGATGAGGTGGGAGAGGGTAGGAGCAAGATAGCCCAGGGCTGAGGTATGTGTAGCCAGGCAGAGAGCAGGCAGGAAGCAGTCAGAAGCTAGACTGACCTCACACATACCACTTTCACCAATCCAACCAGACCAGCGTGTGACAGCAGGTCTCTCTGGTCAGGGCCCTGGAAAGGTGAAGGGCTTTGGGAAGGCATCCCCAGTCTCTTCTTGCTGGCTGCCATTTACAGTTTCTCCTTTTCACTGAGGCCAGCTGGAGATGCTTGCCTGCTGGTTGCCTGGGTTGGGCTAAGTGCAGCACTGGGTTTCTGGGGGCACCGAGGCAGCATAGAACCTTGGGGACGGGAGTTAGAGGCTGCCTTAATGCTCTCCTGCCCCCTCAGCCTTCAGGAGTTGTGCCAGGCTTTCTCTGGGCCTACATGGTCTAGGTCATATACAGACAAGATCAGCAGCCACTACCTCCATGGCTACACATTTTAGTCCACAGCCACTGTGCCCACAGCCCCCAGTATCCTGAGCTCTCACCCGTAAACCTTCCAGCTTTTCCTTCTCAGCCAGCCTATCCCTGGAGGACTAAGAGCCAAATAATAGCTAACTGAGTGTTGTTTCTGCAGCAGCCACCAGACCAGGGGACTCACTGACTCAGACTGCTGCCATTCCAGGCAGAACTTTTATGCAGGGTGGGGACATGGTAGGTATTTCCTTCACTCCACCCTGACAGGCAAGCCTGGGCCTAGGCACCTGGCAGGTCTATATAATCAGCTCCTGAATTTGAACAAGTAAAACTACAAATGACTGAACAAGCACATGGTCACAGATGAACCCACAATCACACCCAGGGGCACACAAACACAGGGTCTCAAGGTCATAGACAACAGGGCCTTCACACACTTGGCCCCAGGCACAGGTCCCACACACTCAAATGCACATACCACTGGAGTTTGTACAGAGGTCCAGGTGGTCACTAACTGGGGCTTCACAAAAACACTATGACAATGACTTAGCACATACACAACAGGTGATGACAGCCCTTACTTCACAAATGCAGAGTCTTTCCAAGACAGTGTCGAAGGCAGGGCTCACATCCACTAGGTAGCAGGCATAGAACCTGAGACATACAATACTTTTAGGGACCCATGCAAATGTTTTAATTTTTTTTAATCTGAAGAAAATAATAATGAATATATAAAAATGAACCCAGCCTGGATTATATGTTTTTATATCAAAATAGTTGTAAAATATATTTTCAAGGAGGAAAGGACACATGAAGGCAAAAGTACCCAGAGCCCACAGATGTTGTAATTTTAGGCCATGCCTGAAAATAACCCAACCCCTAGGCACCCAGACTAGAGTACCCAGAGGCCTGTCCAGCTGGGCTGGCCACTTAGGCAGCCACCCCCCACCCCCCTGTCCTCCCAGTAAAGCCACAAAGCCCTGCCCTAGTAATGACAAGGTGGGAGGGGTTACTTCCTACCCCAACCAAAGGCACTTTGCTGGGGGTGCAGAGGTGACTGCTGCTTGGCATGGCTTCCCAACCCAGGGCCCACCCCTTGGCCTGCCCCCAGACTGGGCGGGGTGACCCCTACAAAAGCTCAAAGTTTCCAGCAGCAGCTTCCTCCAAGAGTTTCTGGTGCAGCTGGGGCCAGAGTTGAGGAACAACGGAATCTGGATGGGCCCTGCCTAGGTCCCCACCCTGAGGTCAGGAAGTTTGGATATGAGGTCCTTCAGCCCTGAGGTTAGCAGGGACAAGTGGGCAGACTGGTGGGCATATATGAGGGCTGGGTTCACCTGTCCTTGGTCACTAAGCAGCCCTTCCTCTAATGAGTGGCCAGGATTCCTGGGGGAAGGGATGGGAAAGGCCCTCATCAGCAAGTCAGCCTAGGGGCCAAGGGCCTGGCTCTTGGCTGCTCTTTAGTCTGAACAAAAAAACAGCCTTTGTAGCCCTTGGGAAAAGATATGTGTGTGGGGGTTGCAGTTTGATGCCAGGGTAAGGACTGTGAGGAGGAAAGCAGAGGCCCGGCCCATGGGCAACTCAGATGTGGCCTCCAATGGCAGGTCTCCCCTCCATGCCTCTCCTCTGCCCTCTGACTCACCTGGGCCCTGTAGGTCAATGTTTGCCTAAAACCAGAGCAGGGGTGGGTTAATGAGCAAGGGGCTTGGCCTGCCTGGAGGCCCCCCTCTCATTTCTGCCTCCCTTGACCAGGTTCCCATAGACACACCCCGTGCCATGGCAGCCCCTCTGTTGCCCTTTTGCGCTCTCTTCCTTACCTTCTTGGGCATGGCCCAAGGCTCCAGGGGCCCCCTGGTACCCAACCAGCCCTTCTTCACCGTCTGGAATGCAAACACCCAATGGTGCCTGGAGAGACACGGCGTGGACGTGGATGTCAGTGTCTTTGATGTGGTGGTCAACCCAGGGCAGACCTTCCGCGGCCCTGACATGACTATTTTCTACAGCTCCCAGCTGGGCACCTACCCATACTACACACCCACAGGGGAGCCCGTGTTTGGCGGCCTGCCCCAGAATGCCAGCCTGGACACCCACCTGGCCCGGGCACACCAGGACATCCTGGACGCCATGCCTGCACCTGATTTCTCAGGGCTGGCAGTTATTGACTGGGAGGCATGGCGCCCACGCTGGGCCTTCAACTGGGATGCCAAGGACATATACCGGAAGCGTTCACGGGAACTGGTACAGGCACAGCACCCTGACTGGCCATTTCCTTGGGTGGAGGCAGCAGCCCAGGTCCAGTTCCAGAAAGCTGCACAGACTTGGATGGCAGGCACCCTCCAACTGGGGCAGGCACTGCGGCCTCGTGGCCTCTGGGGCTTCTACGGTTTTCCTGACTGCTACAACTATGATTTTCTAACTCCCAACTACACTGGCAAGTGTCCACCGGGTGTCTGTGCCCAGAATGACCAGCTGGGGTGGCTCTGGGGCCAGAGTCATGTCCTCTACCCCAGCATCTACCTGCCCAAAGCACTGGAGGGCACGGGTAAGGCACAGATGTATGTGCGACACCGTGTGGGTGAGGCTTTCCGTGTGGCCAAGGGTGCTGGAGATACTGACCTGCCGGTGCTGCCATACGCCCAGATCTTCTACGACATGACAAACCGCTTCCTGCCGCTGGTGAGTTATTTTCTGTGACTTTGTCTACCTTGTGAGCTCGCCTTCTCAGGGACTGAACTCTGCAACTCAGGGGCACTTCGATCCATTTCTTCACACATTCATTGTGCCCCTGTTTTGTGCCAACCTCTGTGCTAAGTACTGGTGATTCTGCATGCCTTAGAAAGCTGTAGTCCCTGCCTGTGTGGTACTCATGGTATCTGGCTAGGCCCTACCTAAATCTTCACTGTGGGGTCAGGACATTTGGAGGCAAGCAGGAAAAAGGATTGCCTCTGGCAACCAGAACAGCTCCAGGAGGAGGGAGGGTTATTTATCCCATCCGATGGTGTTACATCAGCTTTCCCTGGGGCAGGAGGGAAGCCCCACTGACTTGTGCTGTCCTTCTTTCTCAGGATGAGCTGGAGCACAGCCTGGGGGAGAGTGCAGCCCAGGGAGCAGCAGGAGTGGTGCTGTGGGTGAGCTGGGAGAACACACGAACCAAGGTGAGCTCAAGGTCAGGAGTGTGGTAGGGTCCATAGGCTGGCTGGGGAGACCCTAGCCAACCATTTCCACCTCTACAGTCACAGCTGGCCAGCAGGTTAAGTGCCTCACTGCCGTGGGTAGGCCTCTGCATGGCCACAATGTCCCTGACGGCCCTTCTTCGCCCCCAGGAATCGTGCCAGGGCATCAAGGAGTATGTGGATGCCACGCTGGGGCCCTTCATCCTTAACGTGACCAGCGCAGCTCTTCTCTGCAGTCAGGCCCTGTGTTCAGGCCATGGCCGCTGTGTCCGCCGCCCCAGCCACCCTGAGGCCCTCCTCATCCTCAACCCTGCCAGTTTTTCCATCCAGCTCACACCCAGTGGTGGGCCCCTGACCCTGTGGGGTGCCTTGTCCCTTGAGGATAAGGCTCAGATGACTAAGGAGTTCAAATGTCACTGTTATCGTGGCTGGTGGGGAGCATGGTGTGAACAGCAGGGCATAAATACGGTAACTGATCACCTATGAGAACACACACATTGAGCATCTAATAATGCGCTCTAGGCCTGGCCACAGCTTTTCAAGTATAGGCAGAGTCAGACATGGTCATAGTCAGGAGTACACCCAGTCACCATCATGAGCATATGCCCAACACATGCACTCATCTCATAGCCCAGAATAGTCACATAAGGAGTAAGAGCCATTCCAAGTCCACAGGCACCCACCCGTCAGAGTTTCAGCCAACTCTTCCAAAGACCTTGAGCCAGTCTTTAAACTACAGCCATTACATGAAAACTGACATTCACAGCATCTTGTCTACCTCAAGCCCTGTGCGGAGCACTTAAAGTGGAAGAGCTCATTTAATCCTCTCAAAGCTATGATTAGGAAACTGAGGCACACACAGGGAGGGTAAGCACTTTGCCCAAAGTCAGTCAGGAGGAGAAGCTGAACTTCAAACCCATGCTGTCTGGCTCCAGAGGTGGAACCCTTAAGCTCCTACAATGTGTTGACGGTGACTCCTGCATAAATTCTGAACCTACTTAGAGGCACTAGCCCTACACAACCCCGAAACTAAAGCAGACATGAACTTTCTTCAAAAGCTGTTTCCTGAACGCCTAAAATGTTCAGACCCCAGAAACTAAAGGGCACAGGAAAGACTCGTCTCACTCGGTGAGGTATCTGTACGAGGGCAGCTGCTTCCCAGGGCTTGGCCCAAATTTCAGGAGGAAAGTGCACCTGCCTGATTTCAGGGAGGTAGGACCAGGAAGAGAGGGGAGGGAGTCGCCCAGACAAAGAGAAGCAGGGCCGGGACCTGTCCGAGAAGGGATCGGGGCAAGGCGAGGCGGAGTCACCTAAAGGAGGGCCCTGCGCCCGGCAGAGGATGTGACGCGTTAGGGTGGGGCAGGGCCTCCGCGGAGCTGCAGAGAGGCTGGATCTAAGCTGAGGTTCACAGAACCCAAGGCCTGACCTTTAAGAGGCGGGGCAAGGAAAAGGGGAAGCCGGTGGGAGGTGGGGCCTGCGTTCCTTCCGAGCTGTGACTCGCCGGGAGCAGCTGACTCAGCAGGAGGGGGCGGGGCAAAGGCGGGGCCAAGGTATAAGCTGAGTCTGCGCCGGGTCAAAGTTATGACGCGCTGAACCGGGGGCGGGGCCTAAGAGGGGTTCGCACTAGGCTGGTAGCGGTACCTGGCCCCTGGGCAAGATCCTGCGGAGCTGGTTGTGAATCGCGAGCCGCGATGGCTGCAGTGTATCCTTTGGACCGCTGAGGGCCAAAGCGGACGAACGGAAGAGTCCGAGCCAGAGCGAGATCCCGAGCCGTGCAGACCGAAGACGCGGAGCATCCAGGAGGCCGGCGCCAACATGTCAGTACCGTCCCCTCTCTGCGCGCGGCGTGTCTGTTCTCGCCGTCCGTCGCGCTTCCCGTTTGAGTCGCATGTGCAGTCCCCAAGTGGTCGTACTGCCCCCACGACCCCCTGCTTTGGTTGTTACTTCCTGGAGTATACCAGGCCACACCCACCCACAAATTCCTGACGCCCCCACCCCCCAGAAACTCCATGGTCTGTGACCCACTTGTAGGGAAGGGGAAAACGAGGTATGGAAGGGATGGTGCAGTTCTCTGAGAAACCCCGGATCCGAGTCCCGCCCAGCTCATTAGAGGAGAAGTCGCCACTGAAGGGGTTAAGCCCACGGGGAAGTTTGGGGCTCCCTCCTAGGGGCGGATCCTGGGGGCTTCCTCTCTTCTGATCAAAGAGTGCGAGGCTGCTGCGCAGAAAGTTGGTGCAGGTGAGGGGCTACAGGCCTAAGCAGGGTGTGGTATGAGGAGAGGGAGAGGGGCTACCTGTTACTGACCAGCGCTGAACTGGCCTCAACTTCAGGGGCCTTTCTCTTTTGGGGGAGATGAGGGAGGGAAGCCAAGCCACTCCTTCTGGAGTAGGTGAGTATTGGGTTGGGACCCAGTTCTCCCCCATTTCCAGACATCCCACAGTGGTGACCCTCCTGCCAGAAGAGCCTGGGGCAGAGTGGGCAAGTAGTGAGATCTGGGTACAAGTCTAGACCCCAAGCTCGGCAGCCGTTGGGCACCCCAGTGAATGTAGGAAGGAAGCTATGGCCCTTATCTACAGTGACTATGAAACTCAGGCCAGTGGGGAACCAGGCCTATAGGCACCTCACTGACTGGTGACTGTGAGCCAGATCCTTTGCTGGTTCCCAGGCCCAGACATCATGGGGGGGGCCGCAGTTGAGTCCATGCTCAACGAAAGTGTCATGAACTGGGAAGAGCTGGAAAGGGGCCATGAACTCTGTGCCCCAAACAGGGAAGGCTAAGAAAGGAAAGCTGAGCCTGTTGGATGAGTAGAGTCCCAGGATTGGCTAAGTAGTGGGCATAACTCACATGTTGAAAAGGCTGGGAGCTGGAAGAGAGCCAGAATGTAAGGAGAAAGAGCATCTAGGGATACCTGTTTTGTCCCAGAAGGGAGCTTTGAGTGGGCTTAAGCAGGGAGGTCACTAGATTGAATTTGCATGTTCTAGCCTACTTTGGTGATAGACTGCTGAAGAGAGGATGACTATCAAGGAGGGCTGGGTCAGCTGTCCTGGCACAGTGAAGTCCAGGGAACACAAAGTTGTAGCCAGCATAGACTGGGGCCAAGACTTTTGGGTTTTCCCCTGGCCTTCAACAGCTTACTATTGCCCTCAGCCTGTCCAGTGTGGGGCAGGACACCCTGCACTAATCTGCTTGCTCGTCACCTGAGTCAGCCCCATAGGTGTAGGGAGTGGATTTCCTCTAGATTACCTGTGCCATCAGGTGAGTGTGAGGACAAGGTACAGCCCACCACTCCCCAGTTTTGGGATTATGACCCCCCATTGTATACTTACACTTCCATGCCCCAATCCCTGCCTGCCTTCTGGCCCGGCCCACCTGGGCTATTGTCCACAGGAGACCCCTTGTGTTCTGAAGAGATGCCTGGAGACCATGGTCTTGACCCCTAGCCTGGTGCTGAGCTGCCTGCAGCCTGGCTCAGCTCTGCTTGGATCCTGTGTGCACGCAAGAGCTGACTGAATCCGATCCTACCCAAGCCAACCCCAACCCCAGAACTTGTATACTGGATGAAGCTGATCTTGAAGCCCAGCCCAGCCAAGCTGACCCTGGATCCTGCATGCCAACCAGAGTTGACCTTGGATCCCTCACACCAACCAGAACTGACTCTGAGCCCCAAGCTAGCTGAGCTGACCCCAAGTCCTACATGCCATCCAGAGATGACCCTCAATCCTGGCACAGCTGAGATGATTCCGGATCCAACACACCAGCCAAAGACTCTAATACCAAACATGGCTGAGCTGACCCTGGAGCCTGTGCACTGCCGGCCTGAGCTCCTGGATGCCTGTGCTGACCTCATCAATGAGCAGTGGCCTCGCAGCCGAGCCTCCCGCCTGCACTCCCTGGGCCAGTCCTCAGACGCCTTCCCTCTCTGCCTGATGCTGCTGAGCCCTCACCCCATGCCTGAGGCAGCCCCTATCGTGGTGGGCCATGCCCGCCTGTCACGGGTGCTGGACAGGCCCCAGAGCCTCCTGGTGGAGACAGTTGTGGTAGCTCGGGCCCTAAGGGGCCATGGCTTTGGCCGTTGTCTCATGGAGGGCCTGGAGGTCTTTGCCAAGGCCCGGGGCTTCTGCCGACTGCACCTCACTACCCATGATAAGCTGAACTTTTACGCCCACCTGGGCTACCAGCTGAGTGATCCTGTGCAGGGCCTGGTCTTCACCAGTCGAGGACTGCCCACTAGCCTTCTCAGTGCCTTTGCCAGGGCCTCCTACCCCCAGCCACCCTGCAAGGCCCCCAGCCTGACTTCCCAAGCTGCCCCAAGAGCTCCCAAGAAGCCCCCATTGCCACCACCCCCACCCCTGCCTCAGCCCCCAGTCACCCTAGCCCCAGCAGTCTCCTCCCCACAAAGCCTACTGGAGACACGATATCGAGACCTAAAGGGTCGTCCCATCTTCTGGATGGAGAAGGACATCTAAAGGCCACCCAGGGCAAGGCACCATCCTTCTTTGTTAACAGACTGCCCAGGAAAGTACCACCCTCTAGCCCCTGGGTGTAGCTTTAGCCTTCACGAGGTTCCCGAGTGCCTGTGGGGCCAGGAGGTGCCTTCAGGGCTCTGGCTCAGAGCCATCAGTGTGGCTGAATAAAAGCTTCTGTTCAGTGTAGATGTGACTGCTCATTTGTTGACCCCCAGCCTTGTCTCAGGACTCCTGCCCCTGCATGAGCCCCCAGATCTACCTTGGCCCTGGGGGCCTGGCAGAGACACCTGCCCTTTGCCCTTCCCACCCTGCCAGGTCCAGGAGAAAGGAACCAAGGTGGCTATCCCCTTCCCCATTCACTCACTCATCATCACTGCCTGGACACCTACTGCATGTCAGGCACTGGGCTGGGCACAAGGGTCTTTACCTAAAAGAACAGACGAAGGGAGAGAAATAGGCATACAGCAGCAGAATCCATGCTGGGATGGGGGAAGTACAGAGGTTATGGGAGCCCAGATGCCCTCATTCCACCTGTGGATCCCGGAGCCCTCCCAGAGGAGGTGCTATCAGCAGAGATCTGAGTGTTGATCAGGAATTAGCTAGGCAAGGAGGTGAGGGCTGAGTGTTCTTGGGGCAGAAAACAAGATGGGTAGAGAAGAGAAGAGGACTTTTCAGAGTGCTGGGGTGGTGGGTTCAAGGGCAAAGTGGTATCATGGTAGAGATGGAGTACATGGGAGGGGAGCTGTATAGGCCAGCTTGGGGCATAGATATGAGAGGGCTGTGGGACCCCATGGGGACCATGCTTTGCCCAGCCCCAAAATCCTTTTGGAAGAGGCTGAGGAACTGCCCCTGCTGTATGGAAGGTATAGCTATGGCTGTGGTCTCTAAGCTCATACCTCCTCTCTCCTGCAGGTTTCCATCCCTGGGGCATGATCATGCAGCTAGGCCTGCCCTTGGTGCTGGGGGTGGCCCTGTGCCTGGGGTATGGCCAGCCCCCACCTGAACGCCCCTTCTCAGTACTGTGGAATGTGCCCTCAGCACACTGTAAGGACCACTTCGGCGTGCACCTGCCACTCAAAGCCCTGGGCATCACAGCCAACTGTGGCCAGCGCTTCCAAGGCCAGAATGTCACCATCTTTTACAAAAATCGGCTTGGACTCTATCCCTACTTTGGGCCCAGGGGCACAGCTCACCATGGGGGCATCCCCCAGGTTGTGCCCCTTGGCCGTCACCTGGTACAGGCTGCCTGTCAGATCCTCCACAGCCTGCGACCTGGTTTTGCTGGCCTGGCAGTACTAGACTGGGAGGAATGGTGTCCACTCTGGGCTGGGAACTGGGGCCGCCGCCGGGCCTATCAGGCAGCCTCACGGGCTTGGGCACGGCGGGTGTTCCCCCATCTGGACCCTCAGGAGCAGCTGCATGAGGCCCGTGCTGGCTTTGAGCAAGCAGCTCGTGCACTGATGGAGAACACATTGCGGCTGGGCCGAGCACTGCAGCCCCATGGGCTATGGGGCTTCTATCGCTTCCCAGCCTGCGGCAATGGCTGGCACAGCATGGCTTTCAACTACACAGGCCGCTGCCATGCAGCTACCCTTGCCCGTAACACCCAGCTGCATTGGCTATGGGCTGCCTCCAGTGCCCTCTTCCCCAGCATCTACCTCCCACCCAGGCTGCCACCTGCCCACCGCCAGGCCTTTGTCCGACACCGCCTGGAAGAGGCCTTCCGCGTGGCCCATGCTGGGCATCTGCATCCCCTACCTGTCCTGGCCTATGCCCGCCTCACACACTGGAAGTCTGGGAAGTTCCTGTCCCAGGTGAGTAGAAACAAGCCTAGGGATGTGAATGGACTTTGTCCTAGGAAGGGCTGAGGAGACCTTGCCTAAGATTATCCTTCCCTGGGGCATCTGATGAAGGAGGCATGGCTCTATCCTGGAGGCTCTTGTGGGGAAGGCAAGGTCCACCCTTTGGAACACTGGTCGGTAGGGAGACATTCTCTGAGTGGAAGGCCTGAGAGGCCACTTTAGATACTCAGTGCCAAGGGGCCCCATCCTAGAGGTAGAATCAGATCATGGTACTGAACCAGGAACACTTCTTAAAAGTGAAGGTGGGCCTAAATGGATCTGACCAGGCCAGACTTGGCTGAACAGCTCTCTGCCCTAGGATGACCTCGTGCAGACCATGGGTGTAAGCGCGGCACTGGGGGCAGCTGGTGTGGTGCTCTGGGGGGACCTGAGCTTCTCCAGCTCTGAGGTGAGTACTACCCCCTCCAGCATCCCATTCAGACCATGCTGGGGTCTGTGGGGTCAAAGAGAGGCCAATGCCAGGGCCTTGGAGCAGGAGCACTGGCACATCCTTCTGCCTTCCCTCAGGAGGAATGCTGGCGTCTCCACGACTACCTGGTGGGCACTTTGGGCCCCTATGTGATCAATGTGACCAGGGCGGCCATGGCCTGCAGTCATCAGCGGTGCAATGGTCATGGGCGCTGTGCCCGGCAAGACCCAGGGCAGCTGGAAGCCTTTCTGCATCTGCAGCCAGATGGTGTCCCTGGAGCTTGGGAGTCCTTCAGCTGCCACTGTTACCGGGGCTGGTCTGGACCTTCCTGTCAGGAGCCCAGTCCTGGGCTTAAGGAGGCAGCATAAAGCCAGGAATTATTTTCCCCTGACCTACCATTCTTCTTGTCCCTACTGCCACCTGCCCAGCCCTGCACTATTCACCTCACAGTCAACCCTCCCATGCACACACCCCACTCCCTTCTCCATCGCTGAATAGAAAGGGCCAGAAAAAACACTTCCACCAAATCTGACCTCTTCTGAAGAGGAAGCAATCCCAGCTTCAGCTAGGGTTCCAGCTGGTTAGGGCTACAGGTACAGGTCTATGTTCCTGCACCTGATTGGGTCCAGGAGCAGGTGAACCCCAAGAAAATCTTGGCTGAGCTCTGGGCATGCTAAACTGTTATCTGTACTCCGCTTTTTTCATAAACTCACTTTTTCTTTTATTGTATGAGTTTTGATTATCCTTACTTTTCTATCCATCCCGACGCACCTCTCATGGTCACCTGATCAAAGTGGCCCTGTAGGCCGCGTTGCGAATGTCCTGCCTCTAGTGCCCTGAGATGCTGGTCCTCCTGTAGAGGGCTGCTCCAAGAGGGCAGATTCAGAGTTCATGTACGTGTGCGGTTCGTGGGTATGTGTGTGGGGGGGAATGCAGGGCATTGTGGGTACATAGTTCAGCTAGAGCGTCGTCTGCTTACGAGGCCCACGAGAAGACTACAATTCCCGAGGTGCTCTGCGCCCAGTCGGCCGGCGGTAATACGTGCGCGCAACCTCCTGGGAATAGTAGTTTCGGCCGCGTGGATGAAAGTCTGAGCCCTACGACTAGGAACTCACCTTCCCGGCGGGCCGTTTGGCAGGGCGGGGCGCCTTGCGAAGATGGTGGAGTGCGCGGCGTGTGCCTCCAGTCGCTTGCCTAAGTCTCAGCGTCGCGCACCGGCCGGTGTCTCGCCGGTCCGGAGCCCCCGCCCGCCAGGTCTCTGACCCCGCGCCCCCAGTGTTCAGTCCCCGGTATGCCCCGCGCCCGCAAGGGGAACGCGCCTCGTAAGGGCGGCCAGCGCCGTGGAGGGGGTGAGTAGGGGGCGCGGAGTCGCTGATGGGCGGAGGACCAACCCCCTGTACGTGTCCCCGTCGGTGACTCCAGAGGTCCTATAGTGGGGATCCTTGTCTTGACCAGCCTGATGCAGCCGTCTGGAACTCTCCTGCGGCCGGCACGTGCGCCGGGAAGCAGCGGCCACGTGTGCACCCAACTTGAACGTGCTGCTGCCTGTCTAGTCCACGCTCCCGCGCGTAATCAGACAGGCATCAGCCACCTGTTTGTCCATTGCCCCTCCACAACAGAGGAGTTGGAGTTGAACAAACCCACCAGAAAGGGAAAGTAGCTGGCCCCTTCTCCAAGCCCTAATCTTTCCCCAGACTGGACAAGGAAGTTGACGGAGGCCTGGGAACCCTGGCTTGCCTGGGAGAACCAAAGGAGAGGGAAGGAGAGCCATCAGGAAGCCATAGGAGTCTGTTCTTAGTGGCCCGGCCCCAAGGGGATGTAGGGAGCCCACGCCCTGGAACCCTGTTCGGTCCTAGACTTTTATCAGCATCCAGCAGGAGTGTGATGTGGTGCAGTAAACACATATGTTTACTGTGCAGGAATGGGACACCCATGGGGCACAGCTCAGACCTGTCCCTGCCCTAATGGGACTTGAATAGGAGGACATTTAAGTGGATAGTGACAAAGCCAGCGGACCAGTAGTAGGGCATGTTCCTCAAGTGGTATCATCCCCAGACTTAGGAACTAGACAGACTTCCCAGGGGAGGAGCTTCTGTGAGTCCTGAGAAGGTGGGGGAAGACAGCACCATGCTGAGGGAACAAGTAATGCAAAGGCTGGACTACTTTGGCAGGGAGAGTGGTGAGAGAGGATTGTAAGCATAGACAAGTGTGGAGCTGGACTTTGTCTGGCAGACGGGGAGTATTTCGTGAGAAGTACAGCCAATCTGATGACCAGAACCTGGCCAGCTGTGAGCCTTATCCTGAGCAGCGTCCCCACACAGGAATGCTCTAGTCCTGCTGATCCAAATACACTCTGTGTTCAATCATTTTCAGGGGCTCACACAGTTGGGGGTCACTTCACTTTCTGCTCCTATTCCTAAGGTTGGAAAGAACTTGTATATCTGTCTCTGAGGGCTGAAGGCCCAGGATGGACCAAGGGGAGCTTAGAGGACAGTATGCTGGAAGCCTGGGATACCAATTTACCCTCTAGGATCCTTGCTACTACTCCCAGGGCCAGTGGTTGGCCTGGTGAGATTGTTAGCCCACAGAAGAACCACAACAATAAGTAACTTACTCAGTCACTGTCTGTAAAGATATGGAGCCAGAATTTCAAATCTGGGTTTGTCTGATTCTAGAATCAACTTCTCTGACCCTCCCCTGCCCATTTTGTGGTCATAATCCAGGCTGGTGGCTGGTCTCCCCCAAATTCTGCCTGTACATGGTCCCAGGCTGGGCCACAGGCCTAGGTGGGGACTGTATAACTCCTTCTGCTTCTAACTCCCTCCTAGTTTTCTTAAAGAAGGCTCTGGTCTCAGGGTGACACTGCCCACCAAGCCTGACAGGATTTCCCTAGGCTGGTCCTGACACCTAAAGCCATCCAGCAGATAAACCTTTTTCCCTTTCTCCTGCTTCCTGGCTCAGTAGCCCCTGCATTAGCCCCTGTGCTGCCCACCTCTGCCTCTGTTTTCTTATCTCTGAGAGGGGGCCAGACTCTTGCCTTGTGGGGTTATGGGGCTGGGATGAGATACCTCCAACCATTCCTCATCCGGTGGAGGCAGGCCAAGCACCCCATTCCATTTTCCCCAGGTGCCCGGAGCAGTGCCCACGCTGACTCAGGTTCCAGTGAGGATGAGGCGGCCAGTGAGGCCCGCAGCACCACCAGTGAATGTCCCAGCCTTGTCAGTGTCACAACAGAGGACTGCCTTGGTGAGAGCTGGTGGAAGCAGGCAAGAGCTCAGTGGGGGCTCGATGGGCAAGGGCAGGAAGCTGGACTGACCAGCTGGCTTTGCAGGGGGTGATGCTGTGGATGAACAGGCTCAGCAGGAAGACCTTGAGGATAAGCTGAAGGAATATGTGGACTGCCTCACAGACAAGAGGTACCCCTAGCCACCAGCCAAGGTCTTCCTGGTCTTCCCTCCATCCATGTCTCTGCTCAGACCAATTGTGAGCAAGGGAGGATGGCCCACATGACCCTCCTCTACCCCGTAGTGCCAAGACCCGGCAAGGTGCCCTGGAGAGCCTGCGCCTGGTCCTGGCATCACGCTTGCTGCCTGACTTCTTGCTGGAGCGCCGCCTCACACTAGCTGATGCCCTGGAAAAGTGCCTCAAGAAAGGTTGGGAGGAGGAGTGTGTGAGAGACCTGGACTTGGTGGGTGCTGACCCTTGCTGCTCAGGCTAACTAGAAAGTATTCCCTAGGAAAGAGTGAGGAGCAGGCCCTGGCTGCTGCTATGCTAGGTCTGCTCTGCGTGCAGCTGGGCCCTGGGCCCAAGGGTGAAGAGCTGTTCCACAGCCTGAAGCCCCTGCTGGTCTCCGTGCTCAGTGATGGCACAGCTAGCCCTGCTGCCCGTCTCCATGTGAGTGTTCCCATGCTTGGTTACACTACCCCCCCCACCCCCTCCATCTATCCCTATGCAGAGTGGTAGGTTCCACTTAACTCCAGGCTCCCCTACTTTGAGGGGCTATGAGGCTTCTGAGTGGGACCCAGGCTCAGCCTCCTGACGGGGATTTGAATTTGCCCTCCCAACAGTGCGCTTCTTCTCTCAGCTTGGGCTGTTATGTGGCTGCTGCTGATGTCCAGGTGAGTGGCCTTTGGGGACAGGTGGTAGAGTACCTAAACCCCTGCTCTGCCCCTGAGCCACTCCCCTGCCTCCCTGTGCCCCTAGGACCTAGTCTCTTGCCTTACTTGCTTGGAAGGTGTTTTCAGCCGGGCCTGCGGTACGCGTGGCTCCACAGCCCTTGTGGCTCCTGCCAGCCTGCATGGCCTGCTGTGTGCTGCCCTGCAGGCCTGGGCATTGCTGCTCACCATCTGCCCCAGCACCCACATCAGCCACATCCTCGACAGGTAGGGCCACCGGGAAGGGGAAGG
Source organism: Orycteropus afer afer (assembly GCF_000298275.1). Taxonomy (NCBI): domain Eukaryota; kingdom Metazoa; phylum Chordata; class Mammalia; order Tubulidentata; family Orycteropodidae; genus Orycteropus; species Orycteropus afer. Next base: position 691,111 of record NW_006921910.1, on the reverse strand, counting down.
GAAAGGTGAGGAGCCCCCCACACATACACATGAAGCTTAGCCTGCCCCTTTCCAGGCAGCTGCCTCGGCTGCCCCAGCTTTTATCCAGTGAGAGTGTGAACCTGCGGATTGCTGCCGGCGAGACCATCGCGTTGCTCTTTGAGCTCGCCCGGGACCTTGAGGTGCAGAGATGGGTGGGAGTGGTGCCTGATGATTCTACCTGCTCCTCCCAGGCTGGATACAGGGGATGCCACAGAGAACAGGGTAGCCTTAGTGAGATGTAGAGGGGAGATGGCCCCAACATAGACACTCATGCTAGGTGCTGTGATGGCGTCCCTGGCAAGGGTGCCTGGGCCAGGGGTAGGGGTGCAGCAAGGAGGGGCTCAGGCAGCCAGGTGGGAGAGGAAGAGAAGGGCTTTCTAACAGTGAAGGAAGGGTGTGGGTAGCCCATGCTGAGAGCCAGCAGAGCTCAGGCTCCTGCCCACATGTTGCATCACTGCAGGAAGACTTTATTTATGAGGACATGGAGGCCCTCTGCAGCACTCTGCGTACTCTGGCCACTGACAGTAACAAGTACCGTGCAAAGGCTGACCGCCGGCGCCAGCGCTCGACTTTCCGTGCTGTGCTGCATTTTGTCGAGGTGTGTGAGCGCGCGTGTGTCCTAGTGGGAATGGACCCTACCCCCTGGCACAGTAGCCAAGCCCAATCTTCCCTGCAGGGCAGTGAGTTTGAGGAAGAGACAGTCCGCTTCGGGCTTGAGGTGCTCTACGTGGACAGCTGGGCCCGGCGCCGGGTCTATGCCGCCTTCAAGGATGTGCTGGGTTCTGGCATGCACCACCACCTTCAGGTGGGGGCAGACAGGGTGGGAGCAGGAAGGGCTGCTTCTGACTGTCCTGATCTCACTGTCCTCTTTGTCCCCAGAATAATGAGCTACTCCGTGACATCTTCGGTCTGGGCCCCGTGCTGGTGCTGGATGCCGCTGCACTAAAGGCCTGCAAGATTTCACGCTTTGAGAAGGTTTGTACCCTTTATCTTTTCTCCATCCCTGTGTTGCCTGGGAAACTCTGCAGAGGTTACAAGAGGAGCTCTGGAGCCCTGGGCTTCCCCCTTCCCAGCTTACCAGCTCATCACCTGCTGCCCCTCCAGCACCTGTACAACACTGCCGCCTTCAAAGCCAGAACCAAGGCTCGTAGCCGTGTGCGGGACAAGCGGGCAGACATCCTGTGAGGCAGGACCGGCTGGAGAGGAGACTGTCTATACCCTTGGCTATGTTTTTAACAGAAGACAGTGCAATGACTGGTCCCTGCCAGTAATTGTCACTTTATTTTTTTAATGATAAAACCAAAAACAGACATGGGTGGGGGGAGCTGGTGGCAAGGCTGCTTGGAACCTTGGCCCTTTGCTCCTATACTCAGCCCTGTCACCTCTTCCTACCCTATCTCAGGCCTGGCTAGATATGTGCCTATATCCCAGGGCTGTAGGGCAGGCATTGGGGCGGGGGACGGGGGGCATTGTCCCTTTCTCTCATTCTCAGGCCTTAAGCTACTTATTGGAAGGGACTGCAGAGCATCTAGACAGCCACCCCAGCAGGTAGGGGACGAGGCTACCTGGAATCAATTTTTGTGCTGATTTTTTAAGATTGTTAGAGACAATTAAATGGAATGCTTAATCTTCTGTGGTCCTGGCTTCTGGGTGTTTCTGCCTATCCCCTCCCCTCCGCCACCTCAGGCTTCAGCTCAGCTGGTTCTCCCTATTTCACCTTTGCCCTCCAAGGCAGCCTCTCCCCATGTGGTCCCCTCCCCCTCCTCAGAGCCCAGCCTGTCTTGGGAACTAAAGCCAGACCCCCACTAGGAGACCTGGCAGAGTCTTGGTGACAAGAGTAAGGATGGTAGGCAGCTCTTTCTGGACTTCTTGAACCTGCTATCTGGGGGCAGCCAGAAAGTGCTGGCAGGCTACAGAAGGAGCCAAAAGGCTAGTGCCCCCTCCTCTGACCTTGGGCCACCGAAGACAGGGCCTTGGCATCAGAAGACATGGCTAGACCTGGCCTGTAGAGGTCAGGACGGGCCAGCAGCTGTAGGGTCAGGTCCTGCTCTTGTACAAAAACCTCACCAAGGAAGTGGTATAGATGTAGCCAGCAGTGGGAGAGGAGAGCCCTGCCAGTGGCCACTTTATTTCCCCTTCTGTACACCCCCAGTCCCCAGGTCCAGGCAACATCTCAACTGGGTGCTTGAGCCTCACTCAAGTTGAGCCTCCGCAGCTGGCTGAGGCTGGCAAGCCGGAGTTTGAGTAGTGTCTCCTCTTGTGTCTGCAGCGTATGCGCCAGGACACGCAGGGATTCACTCTGCAGCACTGCGGTGGGCAGGGGAGGGAGGTGGATGGGCTGTCAGCCAGGTACCATCCCCTAAGTCTTCCTGCCCTAATGAGCCCCAGTGCTGGGGTGCCCGTGGGCACCATCCCACATTCCATCCTCCCCACCCCCTGCTGCTCTCTGGCTGTGCCTTCCAGCCACACACAAGGGCTTTTCAATCCGATCCCACTGCCTTACCCTCGGTTGCACCAGCATCCCACACCATCCATACCACTCAGGTAGACGGCCAGGACAGCAAGCGCCAGACAGATGAACACCAGCAGTGCGAGCAGCAGCAGGAAGCTCCCGCGGCTGTGCACAGGGCCACAGCCGGCCTGTGCGCACAGTGATGGTGGCAAGACCCCCAGCAGTTCATCCCATGGCCGTGCCTCCTCAGCCAGGTAGGGGTACAGTGAGCCTGTGGGGGAGTGTCAGGAGGGCAGTGGGTGTATCTGCTCTCCTCCCCACCCATACATCTGTCCCACACTCCTGTCCACTCACCTCCGCTATGCAGGTCGCTGATGGACTCCACCCTGTGCAGGCACACCTCCTGCACGTGGTTGGGAGCCAGTGATGCCCTGCTCCTCGGGCTCAGTGTAGGCACCATGGTATCTGCAGGGCCAATATGGAGCCGCCTCAGCCAGCTGGTCACTCCTCCCTCCTCCCCAGGTCATCTCAGGAAGCAGGGACTCTTGAAGGATGGTGACAGTGGAGCATTTGGCTCCAAATCACCTAAAACTGGCTCAGAAATAATTCTTGCTTTGGAGTCAGGGTGACCTCAGACCCCCTTAGGCCTGTTTAAATGCAAGAGGTCAACTAGACCTGCTCGTATTTGTTTCCTTCTAAGCTCCTCCAGGACTTGCAGGTTTCCTCTCCAGGTTCCTTTCTGTACCACTTGCCTGTCAGTTGGTCATACTGTGGTGGCTGATGTGTTGCTCTGAGGCTGGAGGCTATGCCACTGGTATTTCAGATACCAACAGGGTCACCCATGGTGGACAGCTGAGTAGTTTTAGTGAATAGTTGTTCAGAACTTCACCCACAGTACATGGAATTCAGTCCTGCCTCTTCTGGTACTGCTCTTCCCTGCAAACCCTGTGAGTTAGCTGCCAGGCCAGATCCAGGGCCTGATGGCGGCGCCGCCTCCACCCAGCCCAGAAGCAGCCCTGCTCTAGCCTTTGTGGTGCCTTTCCTGCCTGGCCTTGATGCTGCCTTCTTTAACATTATCAGCATGATGCTGCTGTACTAGGATGAACCCTGCTGTTTTCACCAGCAGCTTGGCAGGAGACAATCTTTCTTATCAGACTGCTTTACATGCCACTGAGATGTCTCCCTGCAGGCATTCCTCTGAGGCTGCCTGGACAGTTAGGGTGCTTCTAATTCCTTTTGGAAATAAACAACCCCCCCAAAAAAGGACATCCATCACCATGAAGTATATGGACAGCCATTAATATGAAAGTTTTTCCCAGTTTCCTGACAGTTATTAAAGACAGATGCCCAGAGGTAGACTTACTAGCTCAAAGAACAAGGATTTTTTAAAGCTGTTACCAAATCATCCTCCAGAATGGCTGTTCAACGGGGTGCAACATCATTAGCTTGAGGATCCCCATTGAAATAAATACTGTATTTGCTGATTTAAGAGATGAGAGATGAGAAAAGGCCTTTCTTGACTGGTTTGATTTGGCTTTCTTTGCCTGAGGAAATTGGCCATTAAATGGGTGACTCCCTGCTCAGAATTCATCCATTCACAGCCTGTGCCCATTTCATCTCTGAGGTGTGAATATTTTCTTATGACTTTAACTGCATTCCATCCCCCATAGAAATACTTGTTTTGTGATTTCTAAATAATTGATACTATTTTCTTCTGGATGTTCTTTGACTTGGTTATATTTGTCTTACCTTGGCCCCTTAAGAGTATCAGATGCCCAGCTGGAAGCTAATAACAAAGTATGTGTGTGGAAGCCACCTTCTGATGGGGAAAGGGTGGCAGGGGAAGCTCTGGACCCATCACCCTCAGGACAGTACCTTGACTTTCATGATTTGCTTGAAAATGTCCCCTTGAGCAAGTAAAACAGAAAGGTGGGTTGGAGGTGAAATTGAATCCCCTCTTAGCACTTTGCTGTGCTCTTCTCACGCTCTAAATTGAACATGGATTCTGTTTATTACTAGGAAAAGGCAGTAAATACTATTGTTAAGACCCCAAAAGAAGGCAGACATTCCCCCAGCCAGGGGCTGGGCCCTTCCTGTCCATGTTGAAAATGTGATAAGGCTGCATCAAGGGGAGTTGGCCAAACTGGGCTGTGGCCATGAGCCAGCGCCCTGGTAGCTGGTCTTGCATCCTGTACTGTACCTGAAGCTAGCTGCACACCTGGGTCTCTGCTATGCTGAGGTTCCTCAGCCTCCATACCTCTTGCTTGCAGCGGAGCAATTAGGTGAATGGCTGCCAAGGTCTTGACTACCTAAGTCAGTCTGGCTAGGTCAAGAGACCCTGACCCTCAGCCACTGGGGACACTGAGCCCCACGTTGGGGGAGGCCAGAGGCCTGTCCACTCCTAGTCCTCTGGCCAGATACCCACCTCCAGTCCCAGCTTCCTCCCTGAAGAGTGAGCTGAACTGGCCAGGCAGCTGCCCAGATGCCCACACCCTCCTTGGGCAGTTTCCTTTCACCCTGCCCCCTGCTGTTCACAGCAGAGGAAAATATGACAGGGCAAGCCTCTCCAAGCATATAGGGCAGGTCCCTTTTCCCTGGAGCTGGAACAGGATGCTGATGACCAGCCAAAGAAGTGAGGTATCTATGGTCCATGGGGTCACAGATCTGGGATCCCCCCCCCACCTTGGGGTCATCCTCTCCTACCTTCTTGCACTTCCTCAGGCATGGCGGATAGTGGGCTGTCAGGGCCAGTGACATTGCCCCATAGCAGAACCGGACAGAGGCAGCAGGAGCTCCTCTGAGAGCCAGGAGAATGCCTGGCCACCTCCCATTCTGGGCCTAAAATAGGTCTGAGCTCAGCCCACTGGGCTATATTTAGAGGGGGCTGCTCTCAGCCCTGGAAGGGGGTAGAGTGACCCACGTGGGCCAGCCTGGACTGTCTACCCAAGGGCACGCCCCCACTAGTGCATGTGCTCAGGGTCCTACTTGGGAACCATACCACCCTGTAAGTATGCAGGACTCTGGATCTCCAGGCCAGCCACCTCACGCTCAGCTTCCAGCAGTACACCACATGGCAGTCAAGACATGCAAGGATACCTTGTCCTCTCCACCTCTGCAGACCCCCTCCACAGCCCTGCTGGCCTCTGCTCTCAGCAAATGGATGCTGCTGGCACTGTAACCAGAGCTCAGTGCCATGAGGACTTGGCCCAGAGAGCACAAAGGAGTAAAGACACTTCCCCACGCACACAACACATTAACTTATACAGGGCAGTGGGCCAACTGATGAAGTTATTACTAAGCTTAGAACTTTGAGTAGAAGATTGCCCTTCTTTGGCCTCGGATTCCTCATCTATAAAACGAGTAGCAGTGGTTCTTCATAGCAGGGTCCATGTGAGAGCAGAGATGCATCCATGTGTCTCAAACAGGATGCAGAGCTCAGGGCCTCCTTCCCTTCTGTCTGCAGGTGCAGACAGGTTACATGGTTATGTGAAGATGCAGGCACATGCTTACCCTTGAAGTGTGAAAAGGTAGTCCATTTGTGGTCCCCATTATCTCCCATCCTCTGCCTTGTGACCTCATGTCCCTCTTTCCCAACTGCGCCAAAGCAAGGCTCTGCTCATGACGTCCCAAATCTTTTACTCCACTGCCACGTTTCCTTGATGTCCCTCAAAAACTGCAAGCTTGTTTCCCCATCAGGGCCTTTGCACTGGCTGATCCCTCCTCCTGGAACGGTTCTGCCCCCAGATACTGCCATGGCTCAAATGTCATCCCTTCAGTGAGGCCTTCTGCTCACATTCTTTTCTACATCAACCAGTTTTATTTTTTTCATTAGTAGTTGGCTCTGAAATTACTCAAAATGTACCCCCCAAATGCCCTACAGACACCCCTTGGTCACATGGAAACCAACAAACTGAGGCCCTGAGACTGCTAGGAAGGTGCCCAAGGCCACATAGCAAGTCCTAGTACTAGCGGCTGCCCACTGCTGGCAGTTCCAGCTTGGGCTGATAGTTTATTGCGTTACTTTAGAAAAGTTGGCCTGCCCCACCCCTGCCCCCAGCAGCCCGGCCTGTTCACAGTTTTCTGCTCACTGCCCAAGAAGGGGGTCCCTCCCCCAGGATGGGCACTCTGGGCATCTCCCTGGCTCCGGTATTTGCTCTGGAGCTTCGCCTCTCTGCCCTCTCCCTACTGGCTGACCGCCATGACTGGCCTGGGCCGCCCCTTCCGGGGCTACATTCAAGGGTTATCTGTTAATAAATAAGCCGGCGCGGGCTGCCCCTAGGCCCAGGGCCTGTCAGTTGGTGTCTCTGTTGGCCAGGGTCTGCAGTGTGCCTGGCCCTGACGCCTTCGTCACTGCGTCCCGGGGTCTGCCCTTCCCTCTCCCGCCCGTCATCTCCTGCCCGATCCCCGGCTGGGGAGGGCCTGGTCACCAATGCGTAGCACTGCGCGGGCCCCGCTCAGCGCGCGGCTCGGGGGCATGCGTCCGCCGATTGCGGCCCTTCCTCCGTTGTTCAGGGAGTGGTGGGCGCGGCGCGGGTGGCGGGCGACACATGCGCAAGGAGTTCGCGCCGCCGCCGCCGCCGCCGGGCTCCACCAGCTGCAGGAAGTCCCGGTACCAGAGCTTGGGGCCCAGTGGTGCAGCGGGGGCAGCCTCCTCGATCCGCGCCAGTCGCTCGGCCTGCGCAGCGTTCAGCACGTGCAGCGCCAGGCGACGCAGCGGCTGCGAAAAGCCGTGCTCGACAGCGGCGCACAAGTACACGCCCGAGTCCCCGCGCCGCAGCCCGCGCAGCAGCAGCCCCTGTGCGGTGCGCTCGGCGCGTCCCTCTGCTGGCACCTGCAGGCGGGGCTGGCGTGAGGTTGGGACCTACAAGGGGACTGACTCCCTGGCCTAAGCAAGGGACGACGGAGAGGCAAAGGGGACAGCGGGTGACAAGTGGGAAAAGGGGTGCTTGAGGGTGCTCACTTAAAGATTGGATGCATCCGGGCCAGTGGTCTGCAAGTGTGGAGACCCGAAAGGGGCGGGGTTCACCTGAATGTAGGAGTTGGGACAGAGATCTCAATGGGCGGGGCTTCTTCTGGATGTGGTGGTGGGGCTCAGGAGCCAAAGTTGGATGGGATAGTCCCTCATTTGGGCGTGGGGTGCAGGTAAGAGCCCAAACTGGAAGGGCCTGGTAGGATGGGGCCTCACCTAGATGTGAGGAGTAAGTCAAGGGCCTCCTTTGGCAGGGCGGGGCCTCTCCTAAATGTGGAGGTGAGACAGGGGCCTGGTTGAGAGGGATGGAGCCTATTCACCTGAGTTCGGGCCTGCTCCCCTACACGCTGGAAGGTCCAGTTCACGCGCGCCTGCAGAGAGCGGGGCTCACATTCCAGGAAGGCGCTGCCACCCTCCACACCAAACACCTTCCTCTCCAGTAGCGTGGGGCGGGACATGTCTGGAGGCGAGGGGAATGTCAGATTCAGGCTAGGGGCAGGGCGTCTTCTTGGGCTGAGGTGTGGAGGCAGGTAGGGCAGTCACCTCCAGAGCACAGCGTGCTGGGGTCACCGTTCCTGACATCTTGTCGCCGGAACCGCCTGGGAGGAACGTTGAAGCCTCAGTGAGCCCTTCTTCCACCTTGGTAGTGAAGGACCCTGGGGCACCCTCCCAGCAGCCTGCCCTTAGCCTCGCCCACCTCTTGACACTGGGCTGGAAGCGTGTGCATGCGGCCCCATCCCAGGCGCAGTATGGGTCACGCGCCAGGCAGCATTCGGCACAGGCGCGGCCATGGGCAGCGCATCGGTGCAGCGCGATCTGGGCCACCGCGCTCCGTGAGGCTACATACAGCTGATGCTGGGAGACAGGGGACTCCAGGGTGACCAAGGGTGGCCCCATGCCCACCTCACACTGGTCAGGGATCCCTTCTCCCACTTGACAGACAGGAACACTGAGGTCTCATTCAGGTCACATGGTCTAGCCAAGGCAGAACCTACACTAGAACCCGAGGCTGAGAACGATCAGGGGGAACATGGGGTTGGGGTGCTCATGCGATTGGTCCATCCCACTCCTTCAACATTCTGGTCACTCACCCTCTTCGAGGAGATCTGCATGCTGGTGACAGCAGCTGAATCCTGAGAGGGAGGAATCATGGTGGTGGGGGTCAAGGCTTAGTGGGATGGGGGGGACTCAGGGAAATGAGGAAGTAGCCTCACCTCAAATACATTCAGCTCCTCTAGGAGCAGCCCCTCGGAGCTAGGCCGGCTGCCCTTGGGGACAGAGATTACCTTCAGCACCATGCCAGTGTCTGCAGGGATGAGAAGGGATGAATGCCTTCCTGATGTTCCCTGACAGCCAGGGCTGGGGTCTCCTTCACTTTGAGGCCTCCACCCCCACCAGGGTTGAGTTTGTTGAAACAATCAGGGCAGCATTCAGGAGGAGGTGATGGGAACACAGCCCAGCCAAAGATGTGGAGGTGGGATGGAGCAGGGAGAGTTTCTATTACCAGGCCACAGAGGCTGCATGGGGTCCTGTGGATGGTCACAGAGGCACTAACCTGTGCCAATGAAGAGGACATCGTAGTGTCCATCAGCAGCTGCTACTCGGTCAGCAACGATTTGGGTGAAAGTGTACCCAGCGCCCACTTGCAGGAAAAGAGGGCGCCCCCCCATGGGCAGAACAGAATTGTACATGAGGGGATGGTTGCGGGCAAACTGGATGACATCATCGGGAAAGTCCTTGGTGGAACTGAAGGTGCCAAATGTCTTGCTAGGGCACTGGGGAGAGGGCACAACAGAGGTGTGGGTGTAGGAGCTTGGTAGGGAGCCCCCTACGGCGGCCTCTGACAACCTGGATGGCAGGAGACAGAGCCCTGCCCTGGGAATCAGAGAGGAGACCTGGTCTTGCCCTAAGGAGTCTTGAGCAGGGAAAACATGGTCTCTCTTGAGGAACCCTGTCTGGTGGTAATAACTTTTTCCCATTCATAACAAATAGCAAAGAAACGAAAAGAAGGGAAGGGCAGGAAGAAAGGAAGAAAGCACATTCACCAAGAAGACCCCAGGCCAGCTGAGTTTCTCCAGCCCTGAGGCTCTGAAGTGGGTTGTGAAAGGAGTCCCCAGGCTACACACCATGCCAGGCCGCGGGTAAGGGACGCGGCCCTGGTAAGACACCCACTGGTGCATGGGCCCCTCTTTGTGTGCGAAAGGTCCCAGGAAGGCCCGGCGTATGTCATTCATGCTGTACACGCACACTGCGGAGCCCTGGAAGATGCCACTGAAGATGAAGATAAGGAAGGAGTGAGGGAGTGCCCTCCGGGAGCCCAGCTGGTCCCTCTTGGGGTATCCTCTCCTTTCCCCAACCTAACCTGGACGTGGAAAAAACAGCGTAGAGCAGCGGGTTTCGGGGGTCTCTCGAGGGCAGTAGGAACACATCCTCTGTAGGGATGGAGCCTGGCTGGGAGAGAAGCTCCCGGGGTGCACCCCAGTTCCCCTTCCCCACCTCACCCCCTACTGCTGGCACTTACGAATCTGATCAAAGTGGGTGTCGCCCTCAACGCCTAGCACCGAGCACACCAGCCGTGCCTTCAGGAACGTTGTCCACTTGCTGACCAGGCTGCGCTGGCCGCCTACATCATTCTGCCAAGGGCAAAGAGGAGATGGGGGTGGTCTGAGAGAGCAAAAGGACAGCATGAGGTAGCCTGGTGTGTCCCAGAGACTCCTTACCCGGCAGATCTGGCCGACGCGGGACACCGACAGGCGTCCTAATGCCGGAGCTGCCTCCACCGCCATCTCACGGAAGAAGAAATAGATCTTGTCGTCGTCTGGATTCTCGCTCTCCGGGATCCAAAAGACCTTAACAAACTTGGGTTCTGGCCGCAGTAGGAGGTGCGGAGTCAGTGGATTCCTGGTCTAGCCAACCACCCACCCCACTGTCTTGATACTGGACCCACGCTCTTCCTTTCCTCTCCCCGGCGCCAGCTGGAGGCCCCGGGATAAGGTCGGACGGACAAACCAGGCTTCAGGCCTGAGTTCAGTTGCGGCTCGATGCGCGCGGATCAAATCCAAAGGGGCAGGGCTTGCAGGCAAGGAAGCCGCCACAAGAGGGCAGCAGAGACCATGAGAAAGGTCCCAGGGTTCCTCTCCGGGCTCCGGGAAGGGAACCCTGGGAGGCCTCTGACCTCGCCCTTCACTGTTACCCAGGCTTGTGGACAGGGAAGAAGGCAGATGGTGAATCTGGTTTGTTCTTCATTTGTGAATCCTCTTCCCTACCAAGAAGCAGATGCTCCACCCCTGGTGCAAACCGGTCTCCTGAGTCCTATATTGCTCTTATAATAAATTACCCTGACCCCTGACAGTCCTAACTCCTTACCACTTTTCTCCCTCCATGAACCTGTTTCTTGGTGTGTTCCTGCCTCAGGGCCTTTGTACTAGCTGTTCCCTCTGCCTGCAAAGCTCTTCCCTCAATCCTGCTGGCTGGCTGTCTCACTCTGGGAATTAGTTAATATCTCCCTTCAACAAAGCGGACTCCTCCCCTTCACCAGTCTCCTTTTCCTTCCTCTCTGTTCTCTCCTTGGCCCCATAGCCATTGGAATTGATCTTATCATGTATTTGTTCTTCAGTCTGTGAACTCAAAGAGGGCACCAGCCATACCTGTCTTGTCTGCCCCTGTGCTCCCAGCACCTGGCACTAGGCTTGGCACACAGTAGGTGCTCAGTGAGACCTGGCTCTGCCCACTGCTCACTCACTTCATGGGCCTTGCTTGGAATCCGCCCTGTGTGGGGATGAGGGCCCCTTCTTGCCTGGCCCACCAGCCTCTCACCGTTGAGCCATCGGGAGTCGTGTGGCTCTGTGCGGAGACTCGGCCGCCGGCCCAGGCTGCGGAAGATGGTAAAGTCCCGGCCCATGAGGTCTGCGGCCACCCCTGAGTACAGCTCCTGCCCTGTGGATAGGGTAAGGACTGCTCAGCTAAGCTGAGGGTACTTGGAGTGGGAGGGCATGGGCAGCTCCTGGGCTTCTGGGGGAGTCATGAGGCTATGGGGGATCTCCAGGGCTTTAGGGTGGATCTTAGGACTGTATGAGGTTCTAGAGTCTCTGAGAGTTCAAGGAGCTCTGTTGGGGGTCCCAGCCTTTGGACTCACCCACCAGCACGGAGGCAGCCCGATGCTTTGGGTCATAAGGACTCTTCCCCTTGCCATCCTCTAGGCTTTGAAGGTCCAGGCGAAGCATGGGCTCCTAGGAGAAGGGGGAGGCTTGCTACTGCCAGGCCCTTCCTTCTCTCCCTCCCTCCTTTGCCTAGGTCAGCCCTTACCTCCAGCCGGTGGCCCACCTCCACAAATGCACAGGTGGGGTGGAAGGCCCCCGTTCCACAGACCAGCAAGTGAGTGTGGTTGTAAACATGTAGCAACTTCACGAAGTTCATGCACTCAGTCTAGTGGGCAGGCAGGGGCAGTGAGGCCTCCTCTCCAGGGAGGTTGGAGTCCTAGCTCACCAGTGGCACCCCCATCCCTTCCTCTTTTCTAAATCAGCCCAAACAAGCACCAGTATGGGTCACAGGAACCCAGGTGCCCTTAGTGGCCAGTCCAGCCCACTCTTCACCAGGGTGGGTACATGGGGATCATAGCGCTGCACAGCCCCCTCCCGTGATTCAGAGGCCTCCAAGGAGAATCACATGAGCCCCTACCCTGACTCACCATCTCGAGACCTCAACCACCTCAACCTCTGTGCCCTCAACCTAGTCAGAACAGGCAGGCTTCTGTCTTAGCACTGCCTGTCTATGGGGTGAGGGGCTGACTCTTCCCACTCCCACCCTGGGCAGCCAGCACTCACAGCAATGTCCTTCCCCGCCCAGTTGCACTCCTCTCGCCATTCCACAGGGGCCGGCCAGGCCAGCTATGGGAGTGGGAGAGCACAAGAAGTCAGGGTCTCTCCGCTTGGGACCCACAGTCTCCCCCACCCCTCTCTCTGGGCAGTCTGGAGGGGGGTCCCTGGGCTCTGCCCTCAGCACCAAGGCTGGGGGGCCTTGGTACCTTCTTGGCCCGTTTGCTGATGTTGTCCAGGCTGAGGGAGGCCACATGGTTCTCAGCACCTACAAACAGGCGTCCACGCTCCTCATCCACCAGAAGTGCTTCATAGCAGCAGGTCCGTTCCAGCCGGAAGGTCCGGAGACCATGCCGGGCCTGGAGCTCTGCAGGGTGGGGGCACCACTGAGGATTCACAGCCCCACTGGAAATCTCCCCTAAGGCCTGCTTGGGTATCTCTATCACAGGCCAGGGTTGTACATGTGACTTGGCTAACACACATGTGAGTTTACACACGCAAAGACAAGCCCACCCAGGTGCGTGTGCATAGCTGCTAGGGTGGGCGGCACAGCCCCCAGGAAGGGGAAGCAAGTTGAACTTGAGCATGCACAGACAAGCAGTGTCTCCAGGCGGGCGGGCGCACTGGGAGGCCAGGCTTGTGGACGCCAGGGTTCTGGGGGAGGCTGGGCATGTAGGGACAGCCAGAACCCCAACCCCAAAGTCAAACTGAGGGTTCCCTCCCTGCCACACCACCATCAGCCTGTGCTCAGCAGAACTGCCTGCCAGATAGCACTGCCTAGTAACCACCATCCTGTGCAATGGGGAGTGAGAAGAGGGTGTGATGGCCCCCACACCTCAACTTCATTGTGGTCTCTGTGGCAGGGGCGTAGTCTGATTGGGGGTAAGGGGTGGATCAGAGACAGTCTGTTGCTATGGGGACAGAAGGGCTCTTTCTGTGAAAGCGTGAGGAGACTGTGAGCAGAGAGGTTGGGGGCCTGAGACCAGGACAGGGTTAACTGACCTGCGTCTCCCCACACCAGCCTGGAACCCAGTTCCGTGACAGGCATACAAACACAGCACCCCCACATTCTCACTGGGTCCCTTTCCTGCTCAGCCTGAGCCGAGCCCTCCCACCCTCCAGGTGCACCTACCTTGGAAGGAGAGCCGCAGGCGTGGGGTGCTAGGGGCAGCAACCCCCAGCGCTGCGGCCCAGAGCAGGGCCAAGCCGGGGATCATGGCGGCGGCCGGGGCCCGCCCCATCCCGGTGGCAGCTCAAGGCGCTCAGGGTTCAGCAGGCGTGTGCAGAGGAGCCTTGAGCTGCCCTGGATTCTGCCCCGGGAATCTGGAAGGGAAGGAGTCAGCAGCCAGCTCCAGTGCAGTAGGCGAGGGGGGAGTCCCCAGGGATCAGATTACAGCCCCTAGGGGCGCATGGCTGGGGGGTCACATTCCACTTCCGAGCCCTCCCCTAGGAGGGTGCACGGCCTGGCCACAATCACAGACACACCCACACTGGGCACACCCTCGAGGTCAGAGGTCACCCCCACACAGGCAGGCGCCCGCCCCACGTCACCCTCCCCAACCACCCCCCTCCCCTAGACACACGCACAAACATTGATTCACAAACACTGCGTGCCCACTTCATGCCAGCCTGGGACTAGGAGTGGAGACACTGGGGGACGCAGACAATGACCCTGTGAGGGAAGGGGCAGAACATCAAAAAGAATTCAGATTGGTGCAGTCATTGCAGACACCAAATGCAAGGAGCAAAACAACCCAGTGATAGGAGTGACAGTGACAGGAGGGGGTCAGGCCTCTGCCTCCAGGAGGTAGCTGTGCACAGAGAAACACACAGGTACCTTCAGGTTTGGGGCCAGGGTGTGGATGTCTGTGAGTGTGAGTGTTTCTGTATGTCCTTTGTGTATCTGTATGTGTACATGCATGCATACACATATGCATGTCCATATGTGCACTGTGGGGTAGACAGGTATATGCTGTATATACACATGTGCATAAATATGTGTACATGTCCACATGTGTGGCACATGCCTGTCTAGGCAAGTGTACCTGTGTGTGTATACTGTATGGTATGTGTATGTTGTGCTACCCAAGTGTGTACATATATGTGTGCCATGCAGGTATGCATGCATATGTATGCATATCTGTGGGCATGCATGTGAGCAAATACAGTTGCAGCACCAGCAGCATCGCCCACCATGCCCCTCAAATCAGAGACACAGGCGAAACCCATTTCTCAGAGGGATGTCTGAGGCCCAGGTCACTAAGAGCCTGGGTCTCTGGGTCTGGGCAGGAGCCTCAGCCTCTGACTTGGGACTGCCCCACAGGCTGGTCCAGCTCCCCCAGCCCCCAGCTTGACCTTTCCCTCTCAGTCCCCCAGAGAGAGCGGAAGGGGATGATCACACATAGAGATTTTGTGAGGTCAGGCCTCAGACTAAGAGGAACCCAGTAAAGAAAGCCAAGGGCCTGAGATGGCCTCTCATCTCTGATCTCAGTTGAACTGCCCCTCCCTTCCCTCTCTGAGCCTCTAGTCTCCCTAAGTCTCTCCCTCCCCCTTATCACCTCTCCTTCCTTAGTCTCCCTTAAGGTTTAGCCATCTCTGAGCCCTGCACCTCTCTGCGTCTGGGCCCTTCCCTGGACCCCTCAGATGATGGCTATAATGCCTGCCCTCCTCTCCAGTAGCTGGCAGGGCAGGTGCTGGACACAGGAGCCCTGGGGTGAGCAAGGTCCTGGGGTAGAATCACATCACGAAAGTGGCACAGTGTCTAGGGAAGGTCCCAGACCCCTCCACCCATATCCCTGCCCAGGTCTGGGGTCCCTCGCATGCCAAGACACCCCCCCCTCCCTCGCTAACACTTGCCGCTGCCTCTTCCTGGCCGGTGAGGTCGCGATGATGCCTTGAAACACCAATTGCCTCCCCACACTCCAACAACTCCAGCATCAGCACCTGCCCACCCCAGCCCCTTCCTGCCCTGGGGAAGGGGAGAAGCCTAGGGGCCACAGGGCACCCTCCAACGGCTCCTTTAAGACGCAGCCCCCGCCCCCATCAGCCCAGCTGCCACTTACTCCACAAGCCATAAAGTTTATGGGTTACTGGGCGGATCAGGTGACCAGGCAGGCGCCCGGGACGGCTAGAGACAGCGGAGCAGCAGAGTGAGCGCCAGCCAACGGGCACATGGAGAGAGAATGGGTAGAGATGACTCCTCCCCTGACAGGCTCAAGGCAGAAGGGTACCCAGGCAGCAGTCGCTAGAAGAGGGGTGGCCAGTCAAGGCGAAGGAGGAAGAAGCAACAGAGAGACCTCCCCCAGCCCCAGTGGCTCTGCACAGCAGGCAGAGGGCACAGCCCAGTCAGGGACTCCAGGTTTCAGTTTCTCACCTGTCCCTCCACAGCTGGAGAGCTGGGGACAAGAGTAATGGGATATACCTGCCAACTCAGCTCCTAGGAGCCGGCTGAGATGGGATGGGAGGGCTGTAAGTAGGGAAGGGGATGATTCTCAACTAGAGGGCTGATGGCCCCCTGGACCCTGGCTTCAGTCCTTCTTTGTCACTGAGATAATTTCTTGATGTTTCTGCCACCCAGCCAGCAGTGGCAGCAGTGACAGCTGCAGGGGGAGTGGGAGGGGGGCTGGGGGGATGGAGAAGGGAGAGCCAGAGAGGGGCAAGCAGAAGTACAAAGCTCACTTCTGCGCTGCAGGGTGTAGGCCCACCAAGAGTCCCCCATCCGAGGTGGAAAGTAGAATTGTCCCCGCTAAGCACAGAGCCAGGGACCAGAGGGGGCTTTAGAGATACAACTTTGGCACCTCAGTTGGGAAGGGACTAGGGTCCTGTTCTGAACTTGGCTCTGGAGGACACAGCCTGTTTGGACTGTGAGGGACACTTCTTTGGAAGTGTGGAATGTTGACAACGGCAGAGGGAGGCCCTTGGGTCCATCTGGATGAACATGCAAGGGCTTCAACCCCTCAGTCTCCCCAAAAGGCATCTTCCTGCCACCTCCCGAAAGCTGATCATCAGCACTTCAGGTGTCATGGATGCTGTTGACACCTCAAGAGAGTGCGGTTCTGTTGTCCACCCCCGGGGTGCCATCCAGCCAGGCAGGGACAGGGCAGAAGGGAGACTCAACTCCAAGCCCCTTGGATCAGAAGAGTCTGCCCAGCCAGTGCAGGGCCATGCCCAACCACTCCTCCTTCCAGATCTGGTGCTCCTGGGTTGGCCTGGCTGGCTGGCTCTGGGAAGCAGGCAAAAGGCCAGCAGAAGGGGCAGGGGCCTTTACGAGGGCGAATGGAGGGATGCAACCTTGCTTGTGCCCTGGCCTTCCCAGATGTGGCCTCTTCCTGCTTCAGGGCTAGCTGTCTCTTGGACCTGGGCAGCCTCGCCTGGCCCATGCAAGCAAACAAAATTCTTTGGCTGTTTACAATTTTCCACCCAAGCAGCCAAGATCAGCAAGTGCCTTCGAAGCTTCCATCCCCCCACCCCACTGTGCCCCCTGCTTGCCTCCACTCCCTTTAGTTCTGCAGGCCCAGGGGCCCAGCCTCTGTTTCATCATCACCACCACCCACCAGCCCTGAGTCCATAATGGGAAATGAGACCAGGACCCCCCCATCATCTTTCTAACACCCTGGAACTCAATCCCCAGCCAAAGGCCCACCTGGGCCCTGTACACTGTCTTCCTTCCTCCAGACGTGTCCCCTGCCCTGAGGAGCAAGGGAAGTCCTCCCAGGTGTGGGAGCTCAAGTTGTCCCCCTCCCCACAAGTTCTCCTTTCTGCTCCCTAGCCCCAGGTCTAGGCCCTGACATCCAATTGTATGCCATGCCATGGTGGGGGCTTTCCTAGAGATGGTACTCCAGAAGAGGGTCATTGGCTCTGTGACTGTTGGTCACACTGGGGGCTCTGGAAGTCCCTGAGGATTCTGGAATCAAGCAGCCTGGGCCTGGGTCTCAACAGACTGGGAAAAACCAGGAGGAGGAAGCTGGGGTCCTGCCTGCACCCCTGCCCTAGGGCTACTCCAGGCTCCTGGGCATCCATGGGCAGAGGCCTGCCTGGGTTCTTGCCCTTGGGGCTACCTGTCAGTTGCACCGCCTGCCAAGACCTTGATTTCTTCTTTTGGAAATAACTGAATTGTATTGCAGCACTTGCATCCCACCCCTCCTCGTCAGCTGGCCTGTCCCCCTGCCCCCTGCCTGGACTCTGGGTGATGCAGCTGGGGCAGAACACCCATCTGAGGAAGGCTGCGCCAGCCCTCTGGATGCCCAGCCTGGGCTGGGTCAGGCTTTTGGCTTCCCACTCACATCTGCTTTAACCATTAAGCTGGTGGCTCCAACATCACATTTCCCAGTGTGGACCACGTGGGCACCAGGACATTCTACCCTGAGGACTTAGGCATGGTGAGGGGGTGGGCGGGAAACAGGCCCTAGAAAGTTCCCAGTCACCCCCAGGCATCACCTAAGGTCTAACTTCCCTGACTCCCTACTACCCACTCTGGGGATGGGGGGGCTCTCCTGGGGAAGGGTCTTTCAGGGCACTTCCCCCATCTACCCCCCTAGGGGACCCCTGGCCCACCTTTTTGACAAGATCAGCCCCTCTCCTCCTTGCCTGCTCCCCTTCCCTTCTGAGGGCTAGTCAGAGCAGAGGTGGAGGGGCTGAGGGAGGGGCCACTAGGAACCCGGGGCCTCAGGCTGCAACCCTCCCCCCACCCCGCTCCGCCTCCTGCACATTCCTCCCAGGCTGAGGTCAGCCCCTCTGGGAGGGGGGAGTTACCCCCACCAGCCACATCACAGCTCTTAGCTTACTCCTGTTTTCTTCATTGCCCAGCAGGGTGGAGCGGGAGGAGAGGGGGCTGGAGGCGGGGCGTCCCTTTCCAAAGCCAGCCAGGGAGAGAGGGTGCCGGGAAAGCTGCTAAGTGGGAGCCCCCCTCACCACCATCCCCGCGGCTCTACACTCATTAACATACATTAATATAAAGGCTGCATTCCCTTCTGCTGGGGAAGAGCATCCCAAGAGTGCTGGTTGGGGGCTCTGGATGGCATTGGTGGTGGAGGGGGTCCCCAGAGCCTGTGCTAGGGATCAGCCCCCTTCGGTAGCCCAGAGAGGGGTGGGGCTGAATCCTGACACTGCTGCTCATCAGCAGTCCCTGGAGGGCAACTGACCCTCTCAGACCCTCTCCTTGCTCTCCCTGCAGCTATTGGCAGGCAGCTCTGGGACACAGTCAGGATGCCCCAGGTGGGCACTCTTGTTGCGTTCTCAGCTCTGGGCAGCCTAGAGCTCCAGACTTACAAGAGCTTCTTGGGAGACGCTTCCCTGCAGCCTCTTCCATCCCAGCTGGAAGCCTGATCCCTTCACCCTGCCCCCAGGCTGTGTCCCAATGGCTGTCCAGGCACTCCTCTCCATGCCTCCCCTCTCCAAAAGGGTAGTCCCCAGCACCCCATCCCAGAGCACTGAAGTCCAGGGGATCCCAGGCTATTAGCTTGGCATTCACACCACCCCTCTGCAGTTCAGCTGGGCCATCCCTTTGGCCCTCCAGCTGTCCCATTTCTGGGATGCCTCAGCTCTGTCTTTACCAGGACTTTGCTTGGTCTGTGCTATCTGGCTGGAGGGCCCTTCCCTTTGTCACCTGCTAGACTCTCGCTCACCATTCACTACCCATCTGGGGTGTCACACTTCCTCTGTGAAGCCCCAGAGCTCCAGAGCACCTGGTTCAAGCTCCTCTGTGGGGTTCAGGGTCCCCCTCTGTGTGTCTTGGGAGGGCAGCAGGGGCTAGCATCATCTGAGCATCGCCAGGACCCAGCAGAGAACAGGCCAGGAAGGCTGAAGATGCCGTGCCTGCAGGAAGGCCTTCCACTTTTCTGGGTCTCCTGAGACTGGGTGGACACTTCAGCCCCTTCCTAGACCCTCCCCCAAGCACCCAGGGCTTGACTCCTTCCACCCCCAATGAGGTCACAGAGAGAGGAGGTGGGAGGGTATGTCAAACTGTGATTTTTCTCCCAATACTTACATCTCCTACAAGTGGAGAAGCAAAGTCCAAAAGGAGCAGTTACTTTGGACCCAGAGACAGGGATCTATGGCTTTGACCCTTGGACACTGGTGCCCACCATTGTGTGACTGAGGAGCTGAATGGCCTGCAGGCATGGACACACTTGCTGTCACACAGCTGCATCTGCATATATACCACAGCTGGCTGAAGGCCCTCTCTGGGTGGGTAATCGGGGCTGCCTTCCCTTCTGGGGCCCCAAGGTGGGTTTGGGGAAATAGAGATCTCCATGGCAGAGATGAGGGCTCATAGGATCTCTTTTAGGGCAGCAGATGCAGCGACTATTTGGGAGTAGCCTGGACCTGGCCTTAGCAAGGAAAAGCTGCAGTCTTCTCCTTGCCCTTTCCTTGACTCCCAGGGCTGCTAGGATCTGGCTGGCCATGCCATAGCTAGGTGACTGGAGTCAAAGCCTGTGTTCTCAGAGCCTTGGTGGCTCTGGGGCTTGGCCCTTATGACTCTGGGGGAGGAGGAATGACTCTGAGAGACCCTGAAGGGAGTGGGAGGTTTTCTTGACATCAGGAGCAGTCCCAAAACTTGGTGAGGGGTTCTCCAAGCCCTGCCACCCCAGCTTCAGAGGCCCCTGCTGTAATACTGGGAAGGATCCCTTCCTCACTCTGCACCTGGCATCTAAGCCTCCACCCACCTGCTGGAGGGGGATCTGGGCCTGGGGAGCTGGGGGAGGGGCTGCCTGCCTGGCTGTTCTCCAGGTCTCCCTCTACCCTCCCCTCTTCAGGCCTCTCTAGCTCTCAAGAGCTTGTCTCTTTCTCTTTCCCTAGATGTTCCATCACCCCCCACATAGGTTTAAAATACCAATGCTGCCACCACATTAGTAGCCTGAGCAACTATTTCAAACGGACCTTCTGAGAGGCAGATCAACCTCATGGCAGTCCCCACACTGGGACATTTAGGTTTGTTCTGGGAGCAGGAGCTCCCAGACCCAGGCGGGTCCCTGCCTGGCTCTGCCTCTTTTGCTGAGGGTCTCAGACCTCATAGATACAGTTGCCTGTGTGTGGGAGCAAGAAGATAGCCTTCTCAGGATGGGAGAGCTCTGGGGGATACAGGGCCAGGGAGCCTTGAATCTCTGGCTCCCCTCAGCCAGCTGCTCTCAGGAATGAGAAATGGCTGAGGTCCAGCCTGCGTGAGCTCCAGGCAATGGGGGATCCCCAGGAGCCAACCTCATGGAGTCCCTCCAGTTGGGGTATAGGACACCTGGGTGGCCCTTCCCTGCCTGCTGCCCCCTGTGGCTGGGAATTTCCCAACCACCAACGACAAGGCCAAATTGAAAGGCCGCCCCCTCCAGTGCTGGGACAATAGAGCCTTATGCCTTTAAAATCCCAGGGTGGGGGTAGCAGGGCCAAGGGCAGGTGGGGGCCTAGCCGTCTGTGCCTGCACCCAAGGAAGCTCTGTTTACCAGGACCCCACCCAGACCCACTGCCCAGACTGGTATAAGGGGGATTCTGGCCAGAGCCTGACATGGCCCACCCAGGGAGGGAGGCACTGGGTATGTCAGGCAGACAATGCCAAGCCTTCAATGGTCCCTCTGTGCAGAACTCCCTCCCAGGAGGAAAGGAAAGAACCATCTCCGGCTCCCGCTTCCTGATGGGCGGGCATCAAGGCACCGGAGTTCCCTCAAGCACATCTGGGGCTCTGCGGGGTCGGGTCTAAGCCGCTGAGGGCAGGCGGGGATCCTGGGTTCGGCGTGTGACCCTGTTCTCATGCCAGTCGGCCCTCGGAGGCACGGGTAGCAGGAAGGGCCCGAGGAACTGGGGCGGGGACGGAGGCTTGGGGGCGTTGATCTTCTTCCGACGTCGCGGCTGCAGCCTCTAATCCCTTGCCAACAGTCGGGCCCCGGCCGCGGGGGACTGGCAGGTGTGCGGGGGCAGGGTCCCAGGTCCCCAGCCCCACCCTTCCTTCATCCCTCCCTGCTCGCCTCAGTGGCGCCGACCTCGACCCGCCCCCGGCCCAGGCCGCTTTGTCCAGCCGCTGGCGCAAAGCTGCCGCCGCACCACAAAAGCTGCCTTTGTGCCCCGCGGCCTCCGAGGGACACAGTGACGTCAGCCTCCGTGACCGGCACTGCAGGGCCGATCGAGGGCCGCCGTGCCCCCTGGCGGGCTGCGGCGGAGGCGCGCCCGGCCTGGTCGGGGCTGACCTTTAGCGAACCCTTCAAAAATCTTCCTGTCCCACGCTGCTCATGAAAGTCCATGGCACTTGCCTGGCACTCAGAGTCCACCCCACAAGTACCTCGGGCTCTACCACCTGCTATTCCCTTCAACACCACCTTCCATAGTCTCACTGAACCCTCCATTCTAAGAAACCTATCCTTCCAGGCCTCCCTCCCTACCCTGCTACTGTATCCACCACCCTTTTATCTCAAGTGTGGATACCTGACACCCATTTCTCTACTCCCATATCCTCTTTCCCAGCAGTCAGCCCTGTTTGGAGGCAACACTCCGGCAGAGACCAAACATGCCTCAAAATTCCTCCTGTCTTTGGCTTTCTGTTCAGTCAAGCCCAAGGGACCTCAGTTCTGGGTAATGGGGGGGGGGAGGGTGCCAAGAGTCACAGCCCACATGGCTGTGTGACCTAAAGCAAGTCACACTTCGTCGGGGCCTTTGGTATGTGTCTTCTACACTGGATGCCCCTCCTGTTCCCAGTGAGAAAGTACCCCTTAGTATATAGCCTTTTAAGAAGTGTACCCAGCTGCCCTAGTCAGGCCTGAAGACCATCCTAGACCCATGTTTGCAGAAGCACCAGGAAGACGGGGGAGAGACAGGTGCCAGGATGTAAGCTGCCTAGTCCAAATGGGTAAACTTAGAGCTCTGGACCCAATTATGACCTGGAGAGCTGAGCACCCAGGGTGCTGCCACAGGTGAGGATTCAGGCCCAGACCACGTTGGCACATCTTAGCCTGGTCTCTGCTACTGGGAGAGAACACTGAGTAATTCTTGGTATTTTTTTTTTCTTTCTACATTTTATTATTTCAAACCAAGTGAACAATTCCATAAAACATGTGAAAAAAGCAAGGAAGTGTTCAATGCTGAAGGACCCAGGCCTGGGGTGAGGGCACGAGGGGCCTGGCCCCTCAGCAGGCAGCGGCGGTTCCTAGGTTAGCGTGCTAAGGAGCTACATTTAGGTTAATGGAGCCAGGGCCCGGGGCTGCTGGGCAGGGGGCCCTCAGTGATGTTGGCAGTTGTCTGGAACAGCCCTTGGAACCCAATTCTGTGGAGGGCAGGGCAGGAGTGCTATCCCCACAGGGGGACAGCCAGCAGAGGGATGGGTGTAAACACGCAGACACACTAAAGGCACGGAATCACTGGAGGGTAAGGGAGTGGGTGGGCACTGGTCAGGACCTGACAGTTTTAAATAGTTTTTCTCTAAAAAGTTTTCTAGGTTTTTTTTTTTTTTTTTACTTTAATTTTTTTAAAAAGCTACGAGAATGAACAAGTGGACTGTGGGTCTCCAGGAATGATGGCGTCTCACAATTCTTGTGCTTTTTCCTTTGGGGCCTCTGAGCAGTTGGGTGGGTGGGGTGGGCAGGAGGCTCCCTGTAAACATTTGGACTTGGGCTGGGTTGGGGGCTGGTGTTGGGCAAACCCAGGAGTCCCAGGCTGGAAAAGTGGGTGCCCCTCCAGCCACAGGCCTTGGGAGACTCAAGTGTGTGCTCCCCCCACCCCAAATCACAGAATAAAACAATGGTTAAAAACCAGAACAAATGCCCAGGAAAGGGGTACCGTGGCCATTTCCGGCACCTCAGACAAGGATGGGCTTCAAATAGGGAGGCCTCTGGCAACCCCTCCCCCAAGTCTTTAGAGCTGAGGGAGGGGGCAGGGGTGAGGGGAGCCAAGAATAGAGAGAAGAAAGAAGGGAGAAGCAGCCAGGGGGCACAGGTGGGGAGCGTGGTCCTCTTGCCCCTATCTTCCTCAGGAGTTAGGGGAAGCCGAGTCGGTGGTGGCCCTGCAGGTGGGGAGACAGTCAGGGTATGGGTGGAGAGGAGCCAGCATGATGGGCCTCTCCTCCCACCTCACTAGCCTAGCCTGCCTAGACAATGACCCTCTCCTCTTCCCCACCCACATGTTACCAGGGACACAGAGTCACCTCCCAGGAGCCAGTTTCTGTTGCCAGGTTACATGGGGGAGGGGAGTCTATCACTGACAGTGTCCCTCGCTCTCCACCAGTGCCAGTGGGGCCAGCCTCAGCCCAGGACCCTCAGACAGGTCTGAGAAAAAGATAAGCACAGAGCTCACTGTAATGAGGGGCAGGCAGCTGGGTGCCCCCTGTAATGCAGCTTCCTTCAGGCCCATGGCCTGGTGGTTGAGGAGTGGGGTGTCTCAGAGAAAGGTTGGGGCAGCCCTCTAGCTCTATCCCAGAGCACAGCCCTCCTGGTTCACTATGCTGGGCTCTCTTCCTTGTTCTCTAGTCTCTTCCTACTATGTCCCCTTCTCCAGGTTCACTACCCCCGCCCCCGTCCCACTCCCACTCTATTCCCTCTAGGTTCACTGGCTCTATGTGGTTCTTCCCCAGCCTGACTCCCTTCTAGCTCACCATCCTGCCAGGCCCCGCTACCCCTCAGAAGAGGCCGCAGTCCTTCAGGTTGTTCTTGATGATGACGTCGGTGACGGCATCAAACACAAACTGCACGTTCTTGGTGTCAGTGGCACACGTGAAGTGTGTGTAGATCTCCTTGGTGTCTTTGCGCTTGTTCAGATCCTCAAACTTGCTCTGGATGTAGCTGGCTGCCTCGTCATACTTGTTGGCCCCTGCGGGACATAAAATGGTAAGGACTTGAGCCACACATGTGGCACGCAGGCCCTCCTCGCACATGGACAGCAAAGTTCTGTGTATGTGATTGGACAAGCAACCAATGTGTGCTCACATGTGCACAAGATGACAATATGAGTGCACACACGGCCTGAGTGTGTGAATGAGGATGCCTGTGTGTGTATGTACAGGAGTCTATGCCCAAGCGTGTCAAGAAGGGCCCTCATTGACTTATCTCTAGAATTTACAGAAAAGTCCAACACCTCAACATCAAAAAGGCAAATAATCCAATTAAAAAATGGGCAGAATGGCTACCACTGTCAACCACTCGGAGGGGCATCTATGTAGGAGATCCTGGATAGGGAGGGAGAACAATGTGGAACAAAACTCAAAATCATTTTGGGAAAAAAAAAAAAAGTGTGGGACCAGGTTTGCTGGTCTGAAAGAGCCTGGTGGAACCACTGAGACTACGGCCCCCAGCTGCCCTTCAGGTTGAACCCACACCTGTGGCTTCCAGCCAAACAAAAACAAGCATATGAGTTGAACATTTACCTGAGGTAGATATGCTCCTTGGAGAAAACAATCATGGGAGAAAGAAGGGCTATTTATGCACAGGGAGACAGCTCAGGGGGCAGGAATGCATGGAGAGAGGGACACAGGGAAGAGGTAACTATCAGGAGTAAGTGGGAGGGAAGCTGTTGCATTGTGGTAAATTGTAGCCAATGTCATGAGACAAAGTGTATGTGAACTGCTGTATGGAAAGTAAATTTGCTCTGTAAATTTTCACCCAAATCACAATTTAAAAAAAAAAAGGGCAGAAGACATGAATAGACACTTCACCAAAGAGGATATTCAGGCAACCAACAAACATATGAAGAAATGCTCACAATCATTAGTCATTAGAGACATGCAAATTAAAACAAGGAGATACTATCTTGCCCCAGCACTATAGCAAAGTTCAACAAGACAGAAAATAACAAATGCTGGCGAGAATGCAGAGAGATTGGGACTCTAATACACTGCTGGTGGGACTGTAAAATGGTACAATCACTGTGGAAAGCAGTATGGCGATTCCTTAAAAGTCGGAATTACAAATACCATTTGACTCAGCCATTCTATTACTAGGTTTATATCCTAAAAAAGTGAGAGCCAGGACAAGAACAGACATACGCACATCCATGTACATCATCACAGCACTATTTACAATAGCCAAAAGATGGAAACAACTTAGGTGTCCATCAACTGAGGAATGGATAACCAAACTATGGTACATACACACAATGAATACTATGTAACCTTAAGAGTAACAGAGACTCTGCAAAACACCGTATAACGTGGATGAACTTGGAGGACATTATCCTGAGTAAAATAAGTCAATCACAGAGGGACAAATATTGTATTAGTCCACTATTGTAAAAAGTCAAGAAAAGGTTTCTATATGGAAAGAAATTTTTTTTTTGTTGGTTACCAGGGGTGGGAGGGAAAGGGAGGGAACACTGTTAGATAGGTAGAGACAAGTATTGATTTGGTTGAAGGGAAGGGCACTGTACCAAATGTGAGTGATCAACATGGTGGCATTGAGGAAGAGGAAGACATAGGTACATGGGAGATATAGACAACAAAGATGAACCCTTTTGTACATACAGTACTGCGCTGTCAGTGAAGGCAAACATGGCTATACAGGTGGACAAATGGGTGGACAGGCTGAACTATTATTAAGTATGTCTATGCAGGGAGGAGTGTGCCCAAGACCATGTATAGAGTTGGCAGACAATGTTTCTATAAGTGTATTTGTATGTTCTATAAGAATTCCCAGGTATATAGTAGAGCTGACAAAGGACAAGGTTGTAGTCACTTCTTGGTCATAGCCAGCTACCCAGAGGAAGTGAGTAGTTGAACCTGTGGGCTTGGGTCCATAGTCAGAGGGGACATCAAGCTCAACTGCCATAACATACTACAAAAAACATTGTTCCACCTCCTACTTTGCCAAGTAGTGACTGGGATCTTAAAAGCTTGCAAGCAGCCATCTAGATGCAATGATGAATCTCTCATCCAGAGCAAAGAAGAATGAAGAAAACCAAAGATTCATGGAAACAATTAGTCCAAGAGACTGGTACACCATGCGATCTGCAGCCTATATGACTATGAGACCAGAAGAACCACATGGTGCCCAGCTCCAGCTACAACTGTCAACCACTCAAAGAGGGGGATCTATGTAGGAGATCCTGAATAGAGTGGGAGAACAATGTGGAACAAAACTCAAAATCATTTGAAAAAAAAAAAAAAAAAACGGACCAGGTTTGCTGGTCTGATAGAGCCTAATGGAACCACTGAGACTACGGCCCCTAGCTGCCCTTCAGGTCTGGAACTAACCCACCTCTGTGGCCTCCAGCCAAACAAAAGACAGGCTTATGAGGTGAAAATTTACACTAGGTAGATAGTGAGAGAACAACCATGGGAGAATAGAAGGGCTGTGTATGCACAGGGAGATAGCTCAGAGGGCAGGAGTGCATGGAGGGAAGGACATAGGGAAGAGGTAACTATGGGGAGGAAGTGGGAGGGGAGCTGTTGCATTGTGGGAAACTGCAGTCAATGTCATGAGACAAAGTGTATGTGAACGGCTGTATGGAAAACGAATTTGCTTTGTAAACTTTAACCCAAATCACAATTAAAACAAATAAAAGAAAAAAATATATGAAGGATCCTGGTAACGTTAAAAAAAAAAAAAAAAAAAACTCTCATAAGCGGGAACACAAAAACACAAATAATAAGCCCTAAGAAGCCGTAAGTGTGAGCAGGAGCTCTGGTGGCATAGTGGTCAAAGCATTAGACTGCTAAACAAAAGGTTAACAGCACCAGCTGCTCCACGGAAGAAAGATAAGGCAGTCTGTCCTAAAGGGTCATTATGAGTCAGAATTGACTTGATGACAGTGGGTTTTATTTGGTTTTGGTTTAAGTACGTGAAGGAGGGCACCCATCCACAGAAGTATCAGCCTTTGCAAGAACATCTCTTGGTTACCCTTCTGTCCAGCAGGGGGTGCCCGCGAGCCACCTCACCACCACTGCCCTGCTTGGGACAGGTACTGCCCCTCTCCACAGGTCATGCTCTCATACCTGTGTACTCAGGGAAGCAGATGGTCAGAGGGCTGTGTGTGATCTTCTCCTCGAACAAGTCCTTCTTGTTGAGGAAGAGGATGATGGACGTGTCTGTGAACCACTTGTTGTTGCAGATGCTGTCAAACAGCTTCATGCTTTCATGCATGCGGTTCTGGTGCGGCAGGGCAGGGTGGTAAGCATCAGCCACTGCCCCACCTTGCCCCCCACATCTCGCCCCCTGAGCCCAGAGGCCCCCTCACCATCTCTTCATCCTCGGCCAGCACCAGGTCATAGGCGCTCAAGGCCACACAAAAGATGATGGCTGTGACACCCTCAAAGCAGTGGATCCACTTTTTCCGCTCAGACCGCTGACCACCCACATCAAACATCCTGTGGACATGAGGTTGCCTTAGCTCTAAGGGAGGGGGCCCCGCTGGAGAATCCCTGACCCATCTCACAGGTGGCAGACTGAGGACAGAGGCCTGCTCAGGATGCAGCAGAGTTGCTTTCATGGAATCATCCACGTTTGCCAAGCTCACCCCTGGTTTTGAGGTAGGGCATGTCTGGGCCTGCAGAGTCAGGGGCCTGGTCAGTAGGTCAGGCTATAGCATCATGGGGCCGAGTTATATCCCATGAGCAGCTGGCAGAGGAGGCACAGATCTTGGCTGTTGGTTCACTGGGTGGTGAGGACACACTTTCTCAGAATTAGCCACTGGTAATGATATAGCCTTGAGAAACTCAAGTGGGGCTGGGAGATCCCTGTTCTGTGCTCTAGCCAGCCACCAGAGGCCCTGGAGTGAGGCTCCCTCTCCTTGTCACCTCAAAGGTTGGTAAACCCTGCTCCTCCATCTTCTCTCTGGACCCTGCCCACACCCCACTCACTTGAAGTGTAGGTCCTTGAAGGTGAAGTGTGTCTCCACGATGCCCGTGGTCTTCACGCGGGTCCGCAGCACGTCCTGCTGCGTGGGGATGTAGTCACTCTGTGCGATGCGCTCTAGGTCGTTCAGGTAGCTGGGGTGAAGGTGTGTGTGTGGGGTGTGTAGGCAGGTCAGTGGGGGCCAGTGCAGAGCCTTCTTATCTGGACCTCAGGCCAGTTGCACAAGGCCTCTTACCCCCCATCCCCTCCTTTCCCAGGCACAGTCCTTGCTTCCATTATATTCATCACTCACATAAGGAAAGCTGGACTTGGCTCACCTCCTGCTTGTGGAATGGGCCTAGGAGGAAGTGTGGCTCTGTGGCCAGGTAGCCAGCCAGACCCCAATACCCAAAGGCTGAGCCAGGCCTGGCTCAGACAGAATCCAGGGCTGCAGAACTGCAGGCAAGGGGAGCGAGGACGGGGTTACAAATCAGTCCTTCAGTGAGGGATTTGGGACACTAATCAGTGCAATTAGTGTACCCATTGCAGAACAGCCTGGCACAGTCCCTCGATGCATCGTTGGACAAGTTGGGGCCTGCCAGGCCCAGTGGGCTCTCTGCCTAGAGCCCAGTAAAATTTGGGCTCCTTAGGGAGGGTGTTGGCACCTGCTTGGCAGGGGTCCCTGGGAGCTGGATTACCAGCTCCCATAGTCAGCATCAGTGCTGCCCGTACTGGGCCCTGGGACCAGCTCTGCTGTCTCCCTAGAGATCCTGGCTTGTACCCTGGGGGTTGGGTAGAGGTCTGCAGCCATTGCCCTGTGCTGAGGCCTCAATCCTGTGACAGGGCTGCTGAGCTCCCCAACAGCAGCCAAACCAAGCCAGGCCAGAGGGAAATGACCTCAGAGATGCAGAGACAGAACAGAAAAACAGGAAGGGCCATGGGGGATCATGACGCATGTGATTTGACCTGCATACTGCCCCCTGCCCCCTAGGTGGCTAGTGGGCTCCACACCAGCTCCTTCCTTCTCACTAGCAGGTAGGCATCCCCCAGGACTTCCCGCCGTTGCTGTGAAGAGGGACTGAAGTAGCCCTGCTCCCTACAGGGTTCCAATGTGCTCCTGACCCCTGCATGATCCTGTCAATGCATAAACCTGACTGGGAGAGCAGAGTCTGTATTCACTGCTAAATTAGCAAGCCCTGCACGGTGCTGGCACACAGTAAGTACTTAATAAATGGGGAATGAAGAAACAAGACTGTGGAGGAATGGAAGAGGCCTAGGGGTAGCTCTGTCCCTGCCCTTCTGATGACAGTTTCCTGGGCATTGTGGTAGCAATGGTTGATGAGACCCACCCCCTTCCTGCCTCCAGGACCAAGCAGCTGAGCTCTGTGATCTCAAGGAGGGCCAGTGCTGGGACCTGGAAGCCCTATGACTGATTCTGCAGCTCCTCTGGGGTGGACACTCTCACAAGGGCCTCAGGCTACACAAGGAGGCTGGAGGGAGGCTCAGCTCAGCCTCTATGGGGTACATGTCCATGTGACTGGGCAGGACTCAGGAATCATGGCCAGGCAAAGACCTGCCTCCCAACTATCCTCTCCAAGGTCCAGCCCCTCTCTGGGTGGGCTCAGGCTTGGATGGGCAATAGGAGCAAGAAGGCTGTTCCAGACAGAGAGACTGACTTAAGTAGAGATAGGAGAGGGAGGCTAGAGTATAGGGACAGCAGCCTATCTGGGGAGCACCATTCAAATTTCATAGATGCTCCCCACAGCACTGCAGTTCCCAACCCTGGCCACCAGCTTATCTGGCCTGTTCCCGTGGGGTCCTCAGCACCCTGCACCAGGCCTGGTCCATGGCAGGTGCTGCAGGGAAGGAGTCACACCATAACCCTGTGGGCTGGGCCCCAAGTGTCCAGGCCTGTCACACTACTTACTAGACTCCTAGGACTTCCCTGTGATTCCCCAGCTAAGCCCTGAGCCCCAAGGCTCTGACCTGCTTATGCATATCCGTCATGTCTCGGACAACCTCTTCCCACCTGTCCCCTCTCCAGCCCTCTCCTGGGATTCTGTGTGGGTGGTACTCCTACCTGGCAGCCTCTTTCCCATTCCTCCTCTGGCTAACTCCTGTTCAGAGCTCAGCTGAGGCAGTCCCTCCTCTGGGCCTCCCCCAGCCCCACCATGATGCTCACACCCTAGTTGTCACTGCTTGGGGACTTGTCTATTCTACTCATTGCTGTGTCCCTGGAGCCTTGCACAGGGCCTGGCACATAGCAGGTGGCAGCAAATATCCTTCAGAATGACTGTCTCTAGGGACAGATAAGACTCCTTGGCCTGGAGGGGATATGAAGTACAAGCCATCCTGCCTGTCATTCCTCTTGCCCTTACAATGCCATGCTCCCCTCAATCAAAAAATACCAAGGCTGTGACTGATGGTCATCAACTTCACAAATGAGCAAGATCTTTCTGGGGATTCTCAAGACCTCCAGTCCAACCTATAGTCTAGCCTCTTCCCACCCACCACCCACCCCGCCCAGCCCCCAGGACACTCACTAGGCAGCCGAGTCGTTGAGCTGGTACTCCCGTGAGCGGCCAAAGCAGGCTTGCACACCTTGGTCAGCCCAGAGCCTCCGGATGACACCAGACAGGTCCTCCGGGAGCATCCCCTGCTCCTCGGCTGTGCAAGACAGCGCAAACAGCTGCCTGGCATCATCCTGGGCACAGGAGGTGGGTGGTCAGCCAGCCACAGGAGCACCCTCCCGCCCTGCCTGTTAAAGGTAGGGAAACTTCCAGAACAGGGCCCAGGTTGGGCTATTCCCAGGTCTCTCGAGATAAGACTTGCCATGAAGCCTTTTAGAAGGTGGAAAGTGGGAAGGATGAGAAGAGTCCACATACCGCTCGTGAGGAGTCAGCAAAGTCAATCTGCAGGTTGCCCATAGCCTTGACAATGGCCATGATGGACTGGATGGTGTTGCTGTAGACCACGGCCCGGTACTGCCGGCATTCCTCCTCTGAGTAGCCATCCTCATGGATGATCCTGGCAGCCAGGGGTTAGAGGTTAGGGTTCACACGCTGCAGGGACCCTGCACGGCCACCTGGGGCTGCTGGGGTCCAAAGGGACCTGCTTCATAGAGGGGGAAATTGCCCAACCCACCAGGACCTGAGGGTAGATGACTGCCTCTGGGAAGGTCCTGGGCCTGGCCAAGACTGGCTGGGCCTGTACTGGAGGCAGCCAAGTCTGCCTGTTGGAGAAAGAGAGAACAGGGGAAATCAGGGTCCAGGGGATGACTCCCATGCATAGCACTTACTTCATCTGCTTGACGATGGTGCTCTTCCCTGACTCTCCAGCACCTGGAACAGAGAATACAGATGGTCAAGGAACAGGTTGAGACAGGGGTACCCAAGAGTGCAACCAGTAGTCCAGCTTCCCATAGCATCCTCCTCATCAGCTTCACAATGAGATGGAGGCAGCATTGGGGCTACCAGGGGTGTGGCTATCAGTGTATTGTGCTCAGTGACATAACCTGAGCCACCTGCACCCAGGGATGAACTCTCCTTAGGCCTTTGCCTCCCACAAGATCTACTGCCCACCATGGCTCCCCACTGCCCTGGTTAAGTTCAGGAGTCTTGCCTAGTGACTTGAAGCCAACCCCACAGGAACCACACTGTTGTCCTCACACACACAGGTTTGCCATACTGTACATAGGTGTTTGCCAACACGGCACCTGGGGCACAGAGCTGGTGGGCAGGAGCCCTGTGTACCTCAGCAGGGTAGCAGTCCCTCTCCTCCTTGCATTCTAGGAAGAGGCACAGCATCACACTCTTGCCTCTGGGACATGGTCCAAGGCCCAGCCAGCCCTCATGGATGATCCTGGCAACCAGGGGCTGGCCCCAGGTCTGCCCACAGCAGATGGAGACTAGGAACTAGGAGACAGACAGTCTCTCTCTCTCTCTCTCTCTCATACACACAAAAATACACTCACAGCCCTGCACTGGCTCAAGCCACTTGAAGACTTGCTCTCATACCCCTCATCCTAGCCTAGCAGCGTCCCCACACTGTATTTTTCCTTGGCCAATGCTGTCATTCTCTCCTGTGATTGTTACAACAGCCCCACAAGCAGATGCTGTTTCTGCTCCCATCTTATAGGTGAGAACATGGAAGCTCACAAAAGTAAAGTCTTGGCCCAAGGTCAAATAACTAGGATTCAGCAGTACAGAGGAACATGTGGGACCATGATGCCTGGCCCACCCAGCCATTCTCAAAATGTGGCTCGGACCCTGCAGGATAATGCCCTTAAAAGCAGATTCCCAGGTCCCACCCCAAACCAAGCTCACTGCTATCAAGTCAATTCTGACTCAAAGCGACCCCCATTAAGTCCAAGGCTGTAAATCTTTACAGAAGCAGACTGCCTCATCTTTCTTCCACCAAGTGGCTGGTGGGTTCAAACCAATGACCTTTTAGTCAGCACCCAAATGCCTTAACCACTGTACCACCAGGGTTCTTAGGTCCCACCCAGTTATAGCCGTATCTCAAGGAAAACAGCCCAGGAAATTGCATTCTCCAGGGAGCCTATACAGAGACATGTGAAGACTAGGAGGGTTACCCCATCTCCCTAGCTTGGGAAGTGTTGGGGGTGGGGGCAGGGCCTCACCTCTCCACTTGCTGCTCCCCATCCTGAGCTCCAAGAAGAAAGGACCTCAGCAGCTAGGTCTGGTTCTTTCTA
Organism: Orycteropus afer afer; assembly: GCF_000298275.1. Classification (NCBI taxonomy): domain Eukaryota; kingdom Metazoa; phylum Chordata; class Mammalia; order Tubulidentata; family Orycteropodidae; genus Orycteropus; species Orycteropus afer. Next base: position 658,410 of record NW_006921910.1, on the reverse strand, counting down.
CCAGCCTGCGCCCTGCCTGCTTCCCCTGCTCCTGTTCCATCACTGCTAGTCACACCTACACTTGCTGGGTACTGCCTCTTGTCACTTCTAGGCCTTGCCCATGCTGCTTCCTTTGCTGGGCATACCCGCCCCATTCACCTGTGTTCCTCTAAGCAGCTCAACACATCCCTGCGATGAGTCCATCCCTCTGAGCAGCTCAGCAGAGTGGGTAGCAGGGCCTGCAGGGAGGTCACACTTGGGGACTCTGGCTCCACCCCAGTACCTCTCAGATCTAGTCTAGACAACCTCAGAGGATGAGGTGGCTAACAAATTAACATAAGTAGCAACATTAACATAAGCAGAAATAACAGCAAAGCTATGAATAGTGCCCACTATGGGCCAGAAGCTGTTTTACACCTATCACGTCCACTGAGTCATTTAATCCTCACAGCAATCATGAGAGGGTGGTGTTTCTATTCTCACCCTCATCGAACAAGTGAGGAAACTGAGGCCACACAGTCCTTGGGCCCCAGCAGAACTTGTCAGTGGTTCACTCCCTGCCTCCCTTAGCAGCCTCCAGTCCCAGTCTCTGTGGTGTCCTCCAAGCAGCAGCAGGCAACAGAATGGGGTGGCAGACCTCACAAGGCCCCTAGCTGCCTGCATCAAATCCCTGAGACCCACATTTTACCAAGAGAAATGGAGGTACAGTTGTGGCGCCCACAAGCTCTACTGCCCACCATAGCGCCCCACTGGCCTGGTTGAGTTCGGGAGCCTTGGCCAAAGACTTGAAGCCAGCCCCTCAGAAGCCACCCTGATGTCCTTTCACACACAGCCTCCCCAAGAAGGAAGGACTGAACTCATCTCATGAACACTACCAGGTGGCTGGAATCATTCAACTCCTGGCTGCCCCTGGCCTGCTTTCCATGATATTGGGGCAGGGAGGAAGTTGGCACAAATGGGCAAGCCCTGGACTGGGGGGATCTGGGACAGCAATTCATTGTTGGTCCTGCCCCAGTGGCACTTGTGGCATCAGACCCAGTGTGTTCTCCTGGGCATGGGCTGTGGTCAGATGGCAGCACCTTCCCTTCCCATTGGGCCGGACATGGCAGAGTAACAGTCAAAGTCCCTCAAACTAACACTCCTGCCTGCCGAGTAGGGACATGGGAAGCTAGCTAAAGAAAGCCTGGTAGTGGTGCAGGGTCACTGGGGCCCAAAATGTCCACTAGGGCAGGGCAGGGAGGGCAAGAGGGCAGTAGCCTGGCTGAGCCCAAGGGCTGTGGGATGCCCTGCTGTACTTCCCACCTCTTGTTCCCACAAAGGTGGAAGGAAACGCATCCAGAAGCAAAGGAAAAACCAGGGCCAAAAGTCTCAGGCAGGGTTAGGGGTCCAAGTAGGGAAGCAGGGGCCAAGGACTCAATGTGATGGGTCAAATCATGCCATCTCCAGCCAGACTCAGAAAAGGGATGCTTCCCAGGGATTTTTCACTGGCCAATTCTTTGAGAAGTAGATGGCCCCATCCTTTTTCCAAATCTGTCTTAGTCTGGAAGTGCCACTGAAACCCGCCCACCATGCACGGGTGACCCTGATGGTATCTGAAACACCAGTGGCATAGTCTCCAGCTTCACAGCAACACATAAGCCACCAGAGTACGATAAACTGACCAGCCGAGTGGTGGGCCCAGGGCACTGATAAAAAACCCAAAAACATCAATCTCACTGCCGTGGAGTCAGATCTGATTTACAGCTTAGGTTTCTAAGACAGTATCACTATGGAAGTAGATTGCCCAATCTTCCTTCCGAGGAGTAGCTAGTGGGTTTGAATCGCCAGCCTTCTGGTTAGCAGTCAAATTCCTTAGGCACTACACCATCAGAGCTCCTAGGGCCCAGGGCACAGTGGACCTGAAATCTAGGATGGGGTTGAGCCCTTGTGTGACTTTGGGAGTCCTGCTCACCTGAGGCGTCAGTTTCCCTGTGTGGGCACGGAGGTGGAGAGGGTATCTAGCACTTTGACCACCAAAGGTAGGTGGTGTGGGCTACCCCGTGCCCCTGCCCAGACATGGGGACGTCAGTGAAAGCTTGCTTTGCATATGATTTTCCTAGCAGCAGCAGGTGTGGCAGACACCAAGGCAGGTGGTGCCTGGGCAAGCCGGGCTGGGGACCGAGACACTTGCTCCTGTGTAACAGAGGGCTCAGTGTCCTCTGAGCCTTGGCCTCCCCTCTTAAGGCCTCTCAAATTCTAAGTGCTAAGAGAACATTCTCTCAGCAGGGGCACTGCACAAAGTCCCACTGGACAGGCAGGCAAACCAAGGCAATAAAGTCGGCCATCCCTGGACTTAGGCTGGTCCCTTTGTCCTTTCAACAGCTGTGACTCAGGCGGGAAGAACAGAGTGGCAGGACAAGGGTGTGGTGCTGGCAGCCAGGCAGGAAGCAGGCCTAGAACACCAGGACAGAGTCAGGGGTGTGGCTCAGGAGCTATGTCAGAGAAGGGGACTAGAGGGCAGAGACTGGCACAGCCTCAGCATCCCACTGGGTAGAATGGGTGAGGCTTAGTGCCCCTGGAGCTGTGGGGCAGCACTTCACTATTCGTTTACTGCTCTAGCTGGACCCCTGTACCACTGGGGCCCATACCAGATCAGCTGGCAGTGGCTTCGAGTTCACTCACACCCTGCTGGTCCTAGACACCCAGCTCCCCCTGCCCTTCTTTGCCAGCTGGCTCCAGATTGTCACAAAGGCATTGGGTAGAGGTGCTCGGTCAACAGAAGGTAGCAGGAGTCATCCCCCTGCCTACAGAGGATCTCACTAGGTGCTCCATCTCCAGGTAGGTGAGAGCAGAGAAGCCCACAGAAGCCTCCTGGGTTAGCTTAGGCATTACCACAGAGCCACAGCTCTCCCCAGCAAGGAAGAAACCTCTGCAGCGCTGGCCCCACAGTGCAGCTGCTGGGCCCACCAGCAGGCGGGCAGTAATTGCTGTGATCTGCTGGGTGGCAGCTGCTGCTCTGTGTCACAACATCTGCTTCCACCCCAGGAGTGCTGAGCCCCAGTAGTAGAGGGAACAGATGGGGAGAAGGGAGATGATACTGCCCACTATCCAAACAAGGCCAGCAGGGACTCTGAAGCAGGAGATGAGGGGTCACAAGTTCTGTCTCTTGACCTTATCCCAAGCCCCGGCCGGCATTCAAGTCACTGCTGTCTGCCCCTCTTACACTCTCGCCTCAGATTAGGCTTTGTCTTGCTGTGAGACTGACACACTGCTGTCCTCTGGTGTCTCAATCTTCTCTCTGCAAACAACGCCAGGCTGGAGGCTCAGTAAGCACCGCTGTCAGCCAGGGAGACAGACTCCCTCCTAGGGAGACAGAGCTGCCACGCCCTGGTACCCATCCCAATCCTTCATGAGATCTCCACGAGTTTCAGCCCCCTTCTGGTACCTATCCTGGCACCTCACCTGTGAAATGCAATACCACCATTAACTTCTCCTAGGAGAGGGGTGAGGGTTAAACACAAAGCTCATCTCACAGCGCCAGGTACACGGTGACTATTCATATAGAAGTTATCACTGTTTTTCTATATTTTGGAAGAATATAGACTTTTCCAAACCTCTCACTTCCTGCAGCCCACAGAGCAATGCTGCGCTGGTCATTTAAAGCAGAGCTTCGGGGGGCTTTCAGATAAAGAGCGCATGAAGAGCAATTAACAGGGTTTTGTGTATTTCACTGTACATAAACTATATTTCAATAAAATGTATTAAAAAAAAAAACAAAACGGGGACTAACAGGTTGACTCACAGTAATGGTGGTTCCCTACCAGGCCATGGGTCAGAAGTCAGAGCCACTTAATCCTCTGCTTTTTGTCCTGAGTTTGTCACCTCCTTTCCTTACAATTTTATATAGCTGGGGCCTCTTTCCTACTCAGGAGCCTCACCACAGACACTGCTCACTGATTCCACATACTTAGAAGGCTGGCCAAGTGGGATCAAAGCCCTCCCTGCAGAGTACCCCCATGCTGGTGGGCTCTCCTAGAACACATGGGGCTGGGAGAGCAGCCAGCTGATGTGGCAGGCCTGAGGGCAGAAATTCTTATAAGCAGAGTGTCTGGGACCACAGTGGGAGCCACCCACTGTTGTTCGTGAGACTTGGGCAGCAGCCCAGCTCAAACCCACAGCACCAACCCTGCCCACATCGCCACAAACCCAAGGTCCACCCTAGTGGGGCACGGGGGGGGGAGTCCTGGGAAGCCCACCCCAAAGGCAGCCCAGACACCACTTCCCACTCCCACCCCTGGGAGGTGCCACGTCTCTAGCCTGTAGTTCCCAGTTCCCTTTACCTCCACCCTTCCCCTGTAGCCCCAAGGTCCCTGGCCCCATCACCACCAGGGGGAGCCCAGCTGCCAGAGACGCAGAAGAGGAGGTGGGGGCTGGGCAGCATTTTTGTTTCCGCAAAGCAGCACAACAGCCTCAGCTAGGGGCGGCTGGAGAAGGTGGCGGTACTCTCACCCACCAACCCCTCCCAAGCCTGGGAAGCCCCTGGGCCTCCCAGACCCCAAATGAATGAGAACAATGAGAAAGGAGGGAAGCGCCTTGCCAGACAAAGGCCTCTAAGCCCCGCCCCTGGCCCCTGGCGTCTCTTCCTTCCTCCAGGTGCTGCTCTTTGGTCCCCTGCTCCTGGCTGGCTGCTCTGGGCCAAGGAGGCTCAGCCTGAGCTTGGCACTGTGAAGGGCGGGGAGAGGCTCTCTGCAATGCCCTTACCCATGTGTGTAGTAGCACCAAGTACGTAAACAAACCCCACGCCTCCCTCTCCATTGACCACTTCTTGGGCAGCTTCCAGGGGTCCCAATGGCCTTGGCCTCAGGGATGTCCCTACCTGTCAGGGAACGACTAGCAACCAGGGCCTGGTCTGCAGAGTCAGAGCCGTCTGCATAAGGGAAACTGAGGTCTGGTGTCCTTGTGACACAGAGGGGGCTATCCAGGGCAGGGCTGTGTCTTTCTCAGTGAGCCTTGCTCACTGTAGAGGGAAACCAAGGCACTGGGTGAGGATGAAGGCTGAGCTGGGGGAGAAAAGGAACTGAGACCCTCAGGCTGGAGGTCTTACACACTGCAGGAGCCAGGTGGTGCCAGAGTTGGGCCCCAGGTCAGGGGAGCCTGCCACTGGCACACCTCTTCCTAGAAACTTCTTCATTTGAGGAATCTCTTTGCTGTTCTCGAGGGCCCCAAAGAACCCCACTTCTCTTCTGAATCACTGTGGTGGCCCCTGGGTGAAGAGTCCAGTACTTCAGCCTCAATGTTTCCATCTCTGAAACGCAGCCCTCAAGGGAGTGTGCCAAGCCCAAGGCCTGCCCTGAGCAGCACCCACTAAGGTCCTCATCCTCACCCCAAACTGCCCCAGGCCCCAGCCCAAGCCAGCAGGTGTCTACATGCTCATAGGCTGCAGGCTCATGCTGAGATTCACTAATGTCACAGGTTCCAGCACTGGGCCCAGAGGGGGAAGTAGGCAGTCTGAGGTCACACAGTGAGGGAGCTGGGCTATTGGGCCCTCTGGGACTTGAAGTCTTGGGTGGCCATGAGGATGCGTGGTGTCAGATTTGTACATGACTTCATGGCCAGAGAGGCCTGGTTGCTTCCCCAAGGCTGCTCTGGCTCTTCTATATCTCTCTCAGTCCCTCAGCCTTCTAGGGCCTGGCCTGACAACAGAGCAGGACCCCTGGAAGCCTCTGTGGGAGAGAACAAGGTCCTATCAGGCCACAAAACTCAGATTCTGAGGCCAAGGAATATGAGGAACTGGCCTCACTACCTACCGTGCCACCACCTCACATTGTGGCCATACTCAGACTCCACACAGCACCACACAGATACCCACCAACCCTGCCTACAGTGTGAGCCCTCTGCTGAAATACTTCCCTTCCACTCATTTGGACACCTCCCAGACTCAGGACCCTGGCTCATTGATGGCCTCTGGGCTTTCTTCAGGTCTGGCCTAAGTACCTGCAGTTTGGTGCCAGGGCCAGCAGGGGGTTTTGGGAGGAACAAGAAAAGAACATTAAGGCTGAACGTGAAGTGCAACACTACCTATGACAAGAGCTTTACTGTGAGGGGACACAGGCTGGGGGTGAGTGGGAAGTAAAAATGGGGCAGCTACATGTAAGGTGAATTCACCCCACAGCTGCAGATTTTTGGTCTTCAGAAGAAAGATTCATATACAGATGCCTGTGTCCCATCCTCCAGGGAAGACAGCCCTCTTCAATCTCCTAAAAGAAGAATTGGAGCCCCCAGAGGCAGGGCCCCTAGGGACACCAGCACCTGTAGTATCTGTCCTAGCATCTGTTTGTAGTCCTGACTGATCAATTCCTGCCAGCCAGGCACAAACTCCCACAGGGCCACAGTAGTCAGGGGACAGGTACACAGGGTCACTACCTGGGTCATATGCTGGTATGTTTACTTATTGGGTAAGTCAAGTCATGTCTCAAGCCTCAGTTTCCCCAAGAGTGAAACAGGTGTAGTGTAATGCAGTCCTAGCCTCACAGGGTTAAACGAGGTAAGACCATACAGGTCCTGTCTAATAGTCAAGACTGAATCACAGGCAGTAGCTGTCATCACCAGAGGGGAAACAGAGGCCCAGTATGGGCACTCCCCGGGCCTGGTGGGTAGTGGTAGGGGGGAATCCTTGGACTAAGTCAAGGGCCCCTGTCCACCTCCAGGTAGGGGAAACCCAGAGTGAGCTAATCCCAGGGCTGCTGCCCCATTTCCGGGCATTCATCTCAGCCTGCGGCCGGCCTTCCGGCCTGGGAGGGCAATGGCCGCTTAGGAATCTAAGAGCAGTCCTCTGCCTTCCTGCTCACCCTCCCACTGCCATCCCTCTCCCAGCCACCACTTCCTGTGGCCAAAGGAGGAGCTTGGAATCCTTTCTGAAAGCTCTACCTTCTCTGGAATCCTGGGCCCAGGGGCTGCTGGGGCAGGACAAGGAACAGAGCTGCCTGGACTGACCCTAACCCAGAACAGTAGGGCAGCCCACAGGGATATGCAGGGGAGGCTGAGCAGGTGAGGTTTATCTTCTGACCCTCCAGCTGACAGATGCCTGAGGGGGAGAAATGCAGCTTGGGCTCATCCTCCCAAAAAGTGGCCCTCTGGCCTCTTCCTCTTTCAAGCTCCTCCTCCCCCAGCTGCTTCCTCCTTTTCCTCCGGTGTGGACACCACTTCCCTGAGAGGCCCAGGCCCAGCCCTGTCAAGCAGAACTCACTGTCCCCTCCCTGCCCAGCATAGCCTAGGTGCTGTCATCATCGAAATCCCGGTGCATACCCTGAGGCTGCACCCAGTGCATACCCTGAGGCTGCACCCAGTGCATACCCTGAGGCTGCAGTAGCCTTGGTGACCCTGGAATGCTCCAAGCCACAAGGACACCTTCTCCCCAACAAGCCTAGTAACAATCTCACCTTCAGGCCTTTGCTCAAACTGAAATGGCACTGAGTGTACCTAGAAGTCCAACTCTGAAGGCTGGGAGCAGCAAAGTTCAGTTATTACACAAAGATTGTTTCTCCCAGACCACCAAGAGTAGCTACAGCACCAAGAAGCAGCAGCAGTATGAAAGAAGGGTTGTTGTTGTTGTTATGTGCTGTCGAGTTGGCCCCGACTCATAGCGACCCCTCCTTGGGTTTCCAAGGCAGTATCACTACGGAAGTAGGATTGCCCAACCTTCCTTCCAAGGAGTGGCTGGTGGGTTTGAACCGTCAGCCTTCTGGTTAGCAGGCAAATGACTTAGCCACTATGCTACCAGAGCTCCCGAAAGAAGGGTTAGGGTTTAGGAAGAACAAGAGCTCACGCTTGAGGGGCTGGGCGAGGTAGAGCAGAGGGGGTCCCACCTTGCACCTGTGGTTGAAGGTGGGGCTGGCTGAGTATCAGGTACCAGGGCCACCATCAAAAGGTCCTACCCCAGGCACAAGGCAAGACATTTTTAGGAAGGATCCACAGGCCAGAACTTGTTGACCATGTTCCCTTCTCACTGAAGCCCTAGGATGGGATTCCTGCCCCGAGGTGCAGGGAGGATAAGACAGATGCCTGACCTGCCCCCTACCCCCACCTGCCAGTCTTGCCTCCCTCGGAAGTACACAAGGGGTCACAGAAGGCCCTGGTCCCTCAATGGCTAAGAGCTCAGGTAGACCCAACCTCCTCCATCCCCTGTTCCTGCCAAGAAAATGGGCAGCTTTTTTTTTTTTTTTTTTTTTAAATTTTTATTGCGATTTGGGTGAAACTCTACACAGCAAATTCATTTAGACAATGCGCAGCTTTTAGAAACAGACCAAGGAAGGCACACCCATGGTAGGGTCAAGGTCAGGGTATGCAGGACAAGTATGCCTGCTTGTGGTCCAAGCAGCCCCAAGTGCCAACCCCCCCCAACGGTGGAGGCTTAGGGACCTCACTGGGACCTGACCAGGTCCCACCCCAGCACTGCTTGCTGACAGTTGTTGGGCACCAGTGACGCCACCCAGTAACCCTGTGGCTCAGGCCAGCCCAGGGCCATCACCCAGACAGGCTGCTTAGGCCCTGACCTCAACTCAAACACAGAGGGAGGCTTGATGCTGCTTCAGGACCTGGCACGGAGGCCCTGTACTGCCAGCCATGATGGCTGCTGATTATCTCATGACGCTTCACCATCTGCTCTGCCTTGTCTAGGGGTCCCCCACTCCCAGGATGCCCCCAGATGAGCTCCACAGACACTTCCTGATGTACCACGTTTCTCTCTCCAGGGTATTTCTTATAGGGCCCACTCTCACTCCTACCCTAGAGATAGGACTTCTCATGCTGCATAGCTTATACTTGGGTAACAAGTCGGGGCTGAGCCCAGAGGGACTGGGCAGGAGGAAGGCAGAGGGGTTCAGAAATGGCTTGGACCCTTACCACCACCACTCACCCCCTATCGTGGAAGTCTAGGTCCTGCTTACTTAGCTCTGGAAGACAAAGCTTTGCCCAGCCTGGGGGAGGGGTGGGAAGAAGAGGCTTGAGGCCCAAGCCGCCCCACCCCCCATTCAAGTGCTAATAAGCTCCAGCTGGGATCGTGAAAGAGGTGGAGGAGACTACTGAAGTTGGAGGCCAGCATGGGTAGTAGCCCACCTGGCTCCTGGGGCCCCTCCAGACTCCCAACCCCAGGTGCCCACGAAGGCAGCTCAGATTCCAGAATCAGGCTGGCCTAAGGTCACCATGACAGTCTGTCACTCCAGCTAGCCCCAACTAGCTGTGTGTCTGTCTCCCCACTTGCTGTGAGCAGCTGCTTGAGGGCAGGACAGGAGGCCTGGCTCCCATGGCACCCAAACTGAGGCCAGACCACCTCTAGGCTGGGGAGATGTCTCTCCACAAACTCTCAGCTGTGCAGATGTTAGTAGAGGGCCCTCACCCATTTCACACCTCCAGGCTTTAGTGGTAGGGGATGGCTCTCCAAGTGCACAGTCCCCACAACACACGGGGCTGTGGGTAGGCACTCCTGTACCCGGGTTATGGATGGGGAGAAGAACTCTTGACACTGGTACTAGATGGAGCTGGGATTCAAACCCAGGTCTGTGTGACCAAAGGCTGGTCCAAAGAAGGTGAGCCCTCATCCTTCAGGCTATGCAACACCTACCGAAGGCTTAGGAACTTAATGGCCTTCCAGCCATTGCATCTTTAGCTAACCTAGTCCCTGACCCCAATGCCTGACCCTGGTACCCAGAGGAAACCCACCCTTCCCAAACTACCAGGAGCCACCTGAGACAGCCAGATAGCAGCATACACCATCCCCTCCTCTTAAACATCTACTGTGTGCCCAGTAGAGCTGAGCTGAGGGTCTGCACACAGCAGGAGCCAATGACTGCTTGGTTAGGAAGCTAGCTAGGGTCTTAGGCTAGCCCTTGCCATCAATCTCCAGTGAGACCAAATCCCCAAGCAGCAGCTCCCAGAGTTATACTTTTCCCTCTCCCCACCAGCTAAACCCTGTTCATGGAGATGACTTGATAGCTTCATTCTTTCCATACATACTTAATAGGCACCTATAGCATGCCAAGCTCTTTGCTGGAGACACAGGACAAATGCCACAAAACTCCCTCTTTTCTTTTGGTAAACCTAATTGAGTCCTTGCTATGTGTAGTCTCTACCCAGGCCAGGCCCAGAACCTTGCTGGGCAGCAGTGACAACTACAGCAGGCCTGGGCTCTGTGGCAGTGGGGCAGCCGTAGGCTCAACAGAGAGCTAGCTGCTGGTCCTAGTGACAAATGAGAACCAAGACAATCAGTGAATCCCCAGTCTGTCAGAAGCCTTTCAATATAGAGCCTCCCCTTACAATCCCCCAAGAGCATGGCCTGCGCTGGGCTGGGCTGAGCTGGCAGTAGGTAGCCTTGCAGAGGGCCTAACAAAGGTTAGAAGACACCAGGCTCTAAGAGGCACACACAGGATGGCTAGACCAGCCAACTCAGGCTTTATGGAGCAGCAGAAAATAGCAGCCCTGCAGCAGTCCCCAAACAGCATGAACTGGAAGGAAGAATGCAGAGCCACTCTCCCATTTGAACAGGATATGCACTGTGCCCCGTGACAGGCTGCAGACTGGTTAGCAAGACTTCTGCACAGGTTGGTAATGGGCTGCCCCTGGGGTACAGGTATAGCCTGTGGTGAGGCCAAGAGGAAACAGCTTGAAGAACTTTTCCTCTCAGTCTCCCTCCCAATCCTGGTCACAAGCCCTACACTAAGCTCTTGCCACCTGCCCATGTATACCAAACACTCTGGCTTAGTGCCCACCATCTTACTTCTCTGTCTTCTCATCCCCAAGACCAAGTTCAAAGGATGCTTCTTTCATCTAATAAACAGACAAAAAGCACCCAGTGGGTGCCAGGCTCCACGCAGAGCACAGAAATGAACAGGACCCAGCCCTGCCCTTGCCATCTCAAACGAGGGCAGCTGTGACCCAGGCAGATACCAGGCGCTGATGGGTGTCAGAGAAGGTGCTGCATCCAGTCTCAGTGGAAAGTGAAGATCATCAAGGAAAGTTTCCCACGATGTGATGCCTGAGCCAAGTTGTAAAGAACCAAGTGGGAGTGAGAAGGAAGTGGGGAAGAACACCAAGGCAAAGGAAGAGAGGGTGCAAAAGCCCAGGGGCAAGAGATAATTTTGCTTTTATACTCTGAAGCCTTCATGGTGGGCAATGTCTCTCCTTTCTCTGCAAGACTGCCCACACGGCCCATCCCCAAATCTGAGACACCCCACTCCTGTTCTAGCTTTGCTTTTCTTTCCCCTAAATTTCCAGCCCAAGACCCCAGATTCCACCTGGGCCTTGGTGGTCAGTCAAGCTGAACTGGGTGAGGGTGGGGATCCCTGGAGTGGGGCTGGTATCAGTGCCTCTGCTCCCTCAACCAAGGGAAAACCCTGCCCTGGCCAGGGAAAACCCTCTTGCCAGTATGTACCATATCTGCCTCTGCCCCAGTGATAGTGACTGTACATGCCCGCTGGCAGGGCTACCCAGGACAGGAGAGAGCCAGTATCTGGGTGGGGCAGCAGGCGTGGCTCTGGCTGGAAGGAAAGGCTGGCAAATGCCCAGCTTGAGTCCCGTTGCTTGGACAGTCTCTTCCGCTATGTGGGACAGGTGCCCAGCAGTCTGAACTTGCCACAGCTAGACACCTATTATTATCTTGTACTTAGACAGGGACCCTGACTCAGCAGCGAGCCCTCCTGAGGCAGTCATGGAAGATCCAGTCCTCGATTTCAGGCAGAGCTTGGTCTCCCAGCCCCTTGCAGTGTACCCTCTGCAGGGTCTTAGGTCGCCACTCCACATTTTCAACAAGAACCATCATGCAGCCCTATTTTCCTAAGCTGGGCTCTTGTGGAGCTCAAATCCAGGAAGCACAGTTCAAAGAGGCAGGACACTGGGATGGGCTTCCCAGGCTAGAAAGTGCTAAACTGGCCCCTGTACCCCTGACTGCTGCCATCCCAGTACAGGAGGAGTTGCTAGGCCCCAGCTGGCAAGCCCCAAAAGCAGATCTGGGCTTCAAGGGGCAAGGTCCGTGGGATGGTATGGGGAGGCGCTCTTCTGGGGTGAGGACACAGAACAGGCAAAGAGTCCTGTGTCTACTTCGGCTCCCCCTTCCCCCAGCAGCCCCAGGATCCAGTCCCACATCTCCTCAGCCACCATAGTGACCACAATCCACCCGGGAAGTGGCTGGCTAGAGGCCCTGGGTTGGGCACCAGGAGGTAGCGGTGCCGGAAGCACCCTCCCCAGGCCCAGCAGGCAGCAGTGACGGGCATTTCGCCGCGTCAACACCCACTCACTGCGGCCGGCCGCACTCGCAGCAGCAGAGACAGGAAGAGGCAAGCGCCCAACGCAAAGCAGCCCAGGAGGCTGGGCCGCCGCCCCTTCCCGCCCCTTCTCTTCCTCCCTGCAGCGGCAACGGAGCGGATGCCATTTTGAAACCTCCCGGGCTGTGCCCCCAAGGCCAGGCCCTTAGGGACAGTCAACAGATGGGCCTATGATGGACAGACCCACTGTTCCTCGGCCACAGGCACTATCTAAAAACCCAGCTTTTCATAGACTGGGGGTCCCAAGGCAGCTCTGGGCCACACACCCCCATACACACACACACTGTTCAGCCTCCAACAACACTGCAGGAACCTTTCCCTCAACCCTGAAACTATGAAACCTCTGGGCTCCACATCTGCTAGTGGGAGGCTGGATCAGGACGTGCATGGGGCCCACATCTCTGCAAAAGGCCATCTCAGATGTTGGAGACATCCTTCCTGGCCTACCCCCAGCTGACCCCCACCTCCTCATTCAGCTCATCCACTCCCCCTCATAGGGCTCCCTGATCCCATAGGCCCATTCCTTCCAAGAGGCCACAGTCCAGCCCTCTGGCCTTGGAGTGGGGCTTTGGGAAGCCCATCATCCGTCAGTAGATCTCCCTGGCCCGTTTGCAGGGGAAGCAATATGTCGGCTGTCTCACCACTTCCACTTCCCCCCACCACTAGAGCAGCCACCATCTTCCCAGACCCTGGAGGGGGTCGTGATCTCCACTCCCTACCACCTTCTCCTATTCCCTAGATGCCTTGACCTCCCCCACCTCACAGGCCCTGATGAGGCTTAGAAACCTGAAAACATATAGCAAGCAGAACCCTCCTGGGAGGTATGACGCCTAGCCCCCCTCCCCCCGGCTGGCCCATGAGGCTTTGCTCCAGTCCTTAGGAGGTCTGCCTAACCCAGCCTGGGTCATCCCTTACTCCTGGGCCCCCTCCTTCCAGTCTGGCCCACCCACTGCAGAAGGGGTGGGCGAATGTGGGAAAGGCTACTGAGTGGGAGGGGATTTAGGAGAGGAGAACCAGAGAACTGCAGGAGTGATGCCTGAAGAAGGGGATCTAAGGGTCAGAGATCAGGGACCCCTGTGTGTTAGGGGGGGTTCTGGCTGGAAAGAGAGCCTATAAGCAATTATGGGTTGTCACTTGACAGGTCCCTGAGGGTCAGAAGGCACAAGTGGAGGATATATAGAGTAGGAATAGGACACGAAGGATAAGGAAGGAGTGGGTGGGGGTCTGGGAAGTCCTGAAGATGCTCATGCCCAATAGGAATATGGGGGAGTGGGTGGTGAGAACAGGTGGAATCTGAGGGTAGAGCCAAGTGGGGTTCTGGGAAGGATGGAAGGACAAGGCAGGGGCTCTGAGAGGTTGGTCAGAAAGGGTGATAGGTCAAGCAGGGTTCTGGGCAGCTGACGCTGAGGGACTGGTGACTGAGTGTGTGATTTAGGGATCTGGGATAAGTTGAAGGGTCTGATCTAGAGTCTGGGCTACCACTCTGAGGTTTATGCAAACTCAAGAGTTTCAGACCCTTATTTGGGGGTTCAGGCTAGGGTTCAAGGCCGAGCCTAGGGGTTCGAAGACCTTGTCTGGTAGTGTGAAGTCCTTGTCTGGGGAGCCGGGCGGGAATCGGGGGTCCCAGCGTGGGGCGCGGCCTCACCCAACAGCAGTAACTTCACCTCCCGCGCCGCCTTCTCGCCGTCCTCCCTCAGGTTCTTGTCGATCATCTTGGAGCGCTCGGCGGCCGCCTTGTCTTCGGCGCTCACGGTGCAGCCCATCCCGCCGTTTGCCCGGCCTGGCCGCCGTCCGGCCCCCCACACGGCCCCCGGCCCGGCTCGACCCCGCCCGACCCACTCCGCTCCCGCCGCTGGCCCTCTGCGGGCAGCTCTCGGGTCGGCAGTTTCGAGCGTCTGCGGGCGGTGCCTTCCCCGCCGCCGCGCACCGACGGCGGGGCGGGCCGGGGGTGGAGCCGGGGCAAGACGGGCCCGGACTGGGTCGGGGCGGGTTCGGAGGCGGGGCCATACGGCATCTGAGGCCGGTGATTGGCTAGAGGGCGTAGCGAAGGGCGAAGCTAGGCTCAGCCCAAGCTCGGGCCTGGGCTGAAGGCGGGGCCGCGCCGAGGAATGGCACTAAAGGTAAAGCCTCGCCCAGGATTGGGCTCCCGACGGGCTTCAGGGCTTCAGAAGGGTGTGGGCCCTAATTGTGTTCGGAACAGTGCTCACTGGTCTGACGGCAAGAGCGGGCGGATCTTGTAGCCCGAGGGTGAGGATCCGGTGCCCCTTGCCGGCCCGGCTAAAACCTGCTTTCAGAGCTTCTGTGAGTTGGGGAGTGGAGTGGAAGAGGCGTAACACTTGTAAAAGTTAATGAACCCAATAAACTTGTTTGGGGATCTAAAAAACCCTGAAGCCTCTCTGAACTGCGGTTTTCTCAATCTTAAGGCAGGTTTGCTTCCTTCTTTCTTTGGGTTGCAGAAAATAAAAATAAAAACAAAGAAAATGAAGTCGATTGCCTCTGCACCTTAGTCCAGGCTGTCTCCCTCAGCTGGGGTGCCTTCCTTCACTCACCCAAGGTTTATCTATCCTTCTCTGATCTGCTGGGAGGCATCCTGCTGCAGGCAGCCATCCTGGACTCCAGCCTTGGACATGGCAACCAGGGCCAAAGAAGAGACATCTACCACCATACTTCCGGAAACAGAAGTGGCCACAATCTTCTGGCCTGTCCCCAGTGGGGACCCACTGGGCCTGTCCCCATCCACTCTGGGCAAAGGGGAGGGTGGAAACAGCAATGTTTTTAGCTGAACATTTCAGTCTTTCTGATTCTACTCTTCAGGAGGAGCCCATAGCCCCAACTTGGATTGGTCATGTGAAGGGTCTGCCAAGGTTACCCAGGAAGGTGTCTTGTGTGGCCCCAGTGCTGTGAGATACCTGGACTCAGAGACAGGGAAAGTCCATGGAGTCAAGTGAAGGAGTTTGGCCCCCATTCATCACCAATCCCCTCCTTTCCATCCTGTTGTTGTTATGTGCTGTTGAGTCGGACCCGACTCATAGCGACCCCTCCTTGGGTTTCCGAGGCAGTATCACTACGGAAGTAGATTGCCCCATCTTCTTTCCGAGGAGTTGCTGGTGGGTTTGAACAGCCAGCCCTCTGGTTAGCAGTCCAGTGCCTTAGGCACTATGCTACCAGAGCTCCCCTTTCCATCCTAGCACATACCTTTTTCTAGCTCCCAGTGCTCAGGCTGTCCTCTCTCCCTGAGTGCCTGTGCATCACTATCTGAATGGCTCCCTTGTTTTAGGAGTCATTGAACTGTAGACCCTCCAATAATCCCCCTCGCATACGCTCCCTCCTGCCTGGAGTCAAAGCTCAGGCAGGCCCTACCACAGGCAAGCAACAAACATGGCCTGCCCAGGAATGTGCTCTAATAAAAGGGACATAGACCTAGCCAGAGATATGCCCTATACATTTGTTGTGCCCAGGTTATGAAGGAGTTCGGGGCGAGGAATTGCCAACACACGATAATGCAAAGAGCAATAGGAAAGTTTATTAGCTAACTTAAGTTAGGGTCCTTGCTTTCACCCTCGCAATGGGCTGAGCAAAAGACCCCGTGCTCTTACATTAAGAGATCTTTATAGAGAAACATAGGGTGGAGTAGATAATTTGGTTTTTATGATAGGGGTTTGGGAATTTGGGGCAGGTTGGAATTCCCCCGGTTTCAAAGGTGAGTGAGAGATTTCTCGGGGCCAGGCGGATCTCTTTGATATGTGCATACTCTCTGCGAAACCTGGGGGGGGGGGCTGTGTGTGAAAGCCCTCATAGTCTTCAAAGGTGGGTGAGAGGCTTTTTGGAGCCATGCAGATTTCTGATAAAAGGCTCTGAGGTATGGGACATTTACTACAGGCATTAGGGCTCAGCATGGGACGTGTCAATCTCCATACTAAAGGCTTCTGGTTAAAAGATCTTTCAGGCTCTACACATTCACACATAAGCCCAGTCTCTAACATGCCTCAAGTCCACAGAACACACTGTAAAAATGTGTGCATACAGCCTATCTACGCACAGACTACAAAACCAGCTCCAAGGCGGACTTCTTCCCTGCTGGCCCATGCCTGAGAGCCTATCCTCTCTCCTCAGGCCTCCCCAGCCTGCTCCTAGCAACAGCCAACAGCTCTCACAGTTGCCAGGTAACAGGGAGAAACTGTCAGCCCTTCAGAGGCCCAGCTCTCCGGAGGTGGGCGAGACACAGACCCCAATCAATGGAAACAGAGCAGGGCAGGGGGGAGGGCGGGCACTGGGAAGAATGGCTAGGTCCTGTGGCATGCTGGTTCACTGGATCTCCCAGCACCTTCCTAACAGCCAGCTGCTCCCTTCCAGCCAGGGGCTCCTCCTAGGTAGTCCGGTGACCCCCCCTTTCTCCCCAATGGCTGTACCTTTTCCATCTCCACGGGGTCCCCAGGGCTCTGGCCATGCCTCTGCTTAGCACTCCAATAACACACCTCTCACTCCAGAGACTCAGAACCCCACCTGGACATCTCTAACCTGACTTGGCCCCTGATTGCCAGGCCATGTCCACCATTGTTCAGAAACCTCTCCCAGACACCTTGGGCACCTCAAACCCATGTCTAGAACTGGGTATACCCACCCCTCATTGGCCCCTGCTCCTGGGCCCCATACCCATTCATGGCCTTTCCAACCAGCTAGAGCTATGAACACCTCTCCCCACCCCTATATCCTGTCAGTCTCTTCGCTTCCTCAATTTCCCCTCAAAATTGCCCCCATTTTCTTTCTCCACCATCCCTCACTGTAGGCCTCTGGCCTTCTCCCTGTTTCTCCCACAATCTATCCTCCATATGGCAGCAAAGAAGATCCTGCTGAAACAAATTATATCAAGGCCACATCGCAAACCTTCCAGGACTCCCCGGTGCCCTGAGGATAAAGCCCAGACACATCTGGACCACACAAGAGGTGGTAGAGTGGCACTTGGCCGCAAGGACTCTAGGGAGCAGTCTGCAAACTTCCCAGATGTGTGATTTTGGACAAGTATCAGAAACTGCCCATGCCTCAGTTTTCTCACCAGTAAAATGGGCCTAACAGTAACACATGCCCACCACACAGCTGCATTAGGACTACAGGAGAAAATGAGGGTAAAATGCTCAGAACATGCCTGGCATGTGGAAAGCCCTAGGAGTGAGTCGTTATAGCAATTTCTTTAAGGCTCTGTAGGGGCTGTCCCTGCCCACCTCCATCTATTTAGAACTCATCCCCAACTACTTAGAACATACCATACATCAGCCATCTCTCTAGTTTTGGTCTCTCTATCCTCTTGTTATCTCTTCCCCTTCATCCCTCCAGCTGTTAGCTGGACTCTGACTCTCATTGTCCTGGGGCTTCCTCCTCCCTAGTTCTATCACATGAGCCTGGTGGAGAGTTTCCCCCACCCAGGTCCCTGATTCCAAGCCCTTTGCTACATCGCTCTGCTCCTTGAGGATAGCAGGTAAATATTTGTCAGACTGAATGATTACACAAACTCTCCCACACTCTTCAGAGGTCTCTGTTCTGGAGCTGGGAAAGCAGTAGTCCTGCTGCCCCTATAAAAATATTTGCCATAATTATGTGTGCAGAGAAAGGGAAACAAATTGTGTCTAGGAAGGTCCAGGAATTGTCTTCTTCTTTTCCTTTTTTTAAAAATAATTTGTTTTTGAATATGCACAGAAAAACATCAATTCAACAATTTCTACACATACAATTTAGTGACTTTGATCACGTTCTTCGAGTTGTTCAGCCATTCTCATCCTCCTTTTCTGAGTTGTTCCTCCCCCATTAACATAAACTCACTGTCCCCTAAGCTTGCCATCTAACCTTTAAGTTGTTGTCAATTTGATTCCATATAGATAGTTCTTCAAAAGAATATCATGCTCAAAGCAGGAGTTCTTTACTGATTAAGCTGAACTATTGTTTGGTTGGGTTTAAAGAACACTTCAGGGGATATTTTCGGCTTAAGGTTTAAAGATGACCTCAGGGCAACAGTTTCAGGGGTTCATCCAGCCTCAATGGCTCCATAAAGTGTGGATTCAGTAAGCCTTCTTGGCGGAAGTGATAATGGGCTAGAGGGAGAAACAGGAGAAAGACCTGACCATCTATCTGCTCCTGTAAAGATTTCAGCCTAGGAAATCTTAGGGGACAGTTCTACTCTGTCCTGTAAGTGTCATTATGAGTTGGAATGGACTCAATGGCCCATAACAACAACAATAACAGAGGGAGAAAAGCAATGAGGAAGGACATTCCAGGATGAGGGAACAGCATATGCAAAGGTAAGGAGGTGGAATTGAGAGACTGGGTTTGGGGAAGGGTCAGCAAGAATATCCAGGGTCAGAGCTGAAGAAACCTTTGATTTGCAGCTGAGTCAAGTGGAGCCCAGAAGGGACCAGGACCTCTTCATCCTCGTCAGTGAGAGGCACTGCAAGCATGCTGTTTCCTTCATACCTCAGAACCAAGGGTCCTTCTAGAAGAGGCTGTTTGGGGAGCAGGGAGTTTTGCTGCTTGGCTAGGTCTCATGGTCACCTGCAGAGGTATGATATATCCCTGTTCAACCCATAACAGCTAGATTAGACCATAAATGACAATGATAGGATACTCAGTAGAGCTGAGGCTGGCACCCAGCTGGAATGGAGAAGTTGCAGCGGCTAGCTCACTTGGGACAGCCAGGGCAGCCACAAGGCTCAACACAGGCCATAGAGCAATCCGCTTTGTCCTGAGTTCCTACTGCGCACAGCCTTGAGCAGGGTGAGGGATGGAGACCCCTTCAAGTGGGCTGATCCCTCAGCTCATAGGCTCCAGGAAGAGGAAGCTGCCAGCACTTCCCCAAAGGCAGTTTCGGTGGGTGTGTCTCCCCCCACACACACCACCCCACCCCTCCTGCCTAGAGTCCAGGAACAGGCAGGATTCTACAAGAATGCCCAGAGCCTGAGACTGGCCAAGGCCATTCTCAGTAGCTTCTGTTTGCAGACCTCAGTGACGGGGACCTCACTCCTTCACTACAGCCCTAAGCCAGGCTCCACCTCCAGAAATACATGTTAGGTCCTCCTTCCTGCTCTTTTAGCTCACTAAACCCAACTAAGGAGGTCTGGTAGCATAGTGCCTAAGGCACTTGACTGCTAACCAGAAGGCTGGCGGTTCAAACCCACCAGCCACTCCTCGGAAGGAAGGTTGGGCAATCTACTTCCATAGTGATACTGCCTCAGCAAGGAGGGGTCACTGAGTCGGGACCCGACGGCACATAACAACAACAACAAACCCAACTAACCCAAACCCACTGCCATTGAGTTGATTCTAACCCATAGTGACCCCAAACAGTTTCCAAGGCTGTAAATCTTTATGGAAGTATGGAAGTAGATGCTTTATCTTTCTTCCACAGAACAGGTGATGGGTTTGAACCACCAACCTTTTGGTTAACAGCTCAATGCTTTAACCACAGCACCACCAGAGCTCCTTTTTTGCCCAGTGGGGGGAAAAAAAAAAAAAAAAAAAACTCACTGTGGTTGAGTCAGATCCAACTCAGAGCGACCCCTCCTTGGGTTTCCAAGGCTGTATCACTATGTAAGTAGATTGCCCAACCTTCCTTCCAAGGAATGGCTGGTGGGTTTGAACCACCAACCCCGTTAGCAGTCAAATGCCTTAGGCACTACGCCACCAGAGCTCATAGCAGTTCTGATATCGGAGATGGCAATCCTGCCCTCCCTTTCCCCTCTCTGACAGGCCTCTCTTCCCCAAAGAGGAGCAGTTCTAGGCCTGCAGACCCTCAGGGTCCAGGACCCCCTTCCTGGCCACCCATTGTCCTCACAAATAGTTGGCTTTACACTGAGGAATCAGCTCCAAGCAGTCCTTAATCAGAAGTTTGGCGGGGGGGGGGTTGGCCTGCAATGAGTCAGTGTTCAATGGCTGTTTACTGAGAACCTATTCTGTGTTAATGTGCTGAGAACTGGGGGGTGAGTGAGGCAGCCAGTTCTGGGCTTGCCACTCTGAGCGCCAAGAGTAAGGAGCATCCAAGCTAGTCAATAGGGAAATGAGGGTGACTTGAGAGCAAAAGGGGCATGTGTGCAAGAAGGAATAATGTGAGCAGGCATCCTTTATATCATGAGAGGGAACTGATGGTGTAGTTAACCAGAAGTGAGTGACAGGTGGAGGGACAGGGAACAACAAATGCAAAGGCCCTCTGGGGCAGGAAGGAGTTGGATGTTCCTAGAAAGGAGGAAGCCAGCCTGGCAGAGAAAGAGGCAGAGGGACAGTGCTATGAGAGACCAGGGCAGTTGACAGGGTGATCAGGTGGGGCCTTAGGGATGGCAGTGAGGACTCTGAGCTTCATCCTGGAGTTCTGTGAAGCACCATGGGAGAATGGGGCAGGCAGGGGGTTCCCAAGTCCCCAGGAGGTGCTGGGGTAAAGTTTGTGAGTATGCAGTATGCCTGGCCCTGCATATTGAACTGGTCTTGGTTCTGTTCCTGGTGTGTGTGTGGTGGGACTAGGATGAGGAGATACTGTCCAGGGCCCTGGTAGGGAACCCAGGGAGCCCTCAGGGCTTTGGGGGCAAAGTCTGAGTGGAGCCTCCCATCTTGTCCTCAAAGAGCTCATGGTCTAACCTGTCACTGTGCCGTGCTATGCTCCCTGCATATACAGCCTCTAAAGGCCACCTCCCCCTGGAGACCCAGGGTCCTTTGAGGGCCCCGGGCAATGGATAATCAACCCTATTCCCAGGAGCCACTGTTTTGCTCATGTTGTTGCCAAGCCTCCCTGCCATGCTGTCCAACGGCTGGGGCTGGTAGCCTCTCCTGCTGCTCGTTATGGCCTTCATTAGCACTGCTTCCTGGAATTTAATTTAATGAAGGCACAAAAACAGCCCTAATGAAGGTGATGCAACAGCAAGTGGCCCAGCGAGGTGTACAGCAAGGTCTGGGGTGGGGGGATTTCCTTTAGACAGTAATTAGGGGGTGGGGGTTAGAGGGAAGAAAGGGACCTGTCCTGGGAGGGAAGCTGGTCACTGAAACCTGGGAGCATGGGGCATTGCTCTATAGGACTGCAGGAAGTAAATGCTACAGCCAAACCAAACACATCAGAACAGCTGGGGGCTGCTTCAGGCTGGTGGAGTAAAAGCTTCTGAGAGGTTATCAGCTGGTGCAAAGGCCCTGAGGTGAGGACAAGCATGGTGGGCTGAAGTAACAGACCAGGCTGTGGGCTATCAACAGGGGTGGAGATCAGTAAGGGTCAGACTATCAGGGTCATGGGGTCAGGAGTTTAAATTTTATTCCAAGTGCGACGGAAACACATAACAACACGTAACACATAACAACATCTTCGTTATCTAGTGCTGCTCTAACAGAATTATCATAAATGGGTGGGTTTTACGAACAGAAATGTATTTTCTCACACAGTTTAGGAGGCTAGAAGTCCAAATTCAGGGTGCTGGCTCTAGGTTAAGGCTTTCTTTCTCTGTCAGCTCTGGAGGAAGGTTCTTGTCTCTTTGAGCTTCTACTGCTGAGCAGTCGTCCTCTGGCTTGGCATCCCTCCCCATCTTTGCTTCTTTTGCTTGCTTGTTTAATCTTTTATATCTCAAAAGAGATTGCCTTAAAATATACCCTACACTAAACTTGTCTCATTAACATGACAAAGGCAACCAATTCCCAAATGGGATTATAACCACAGACATAGAGGTTAGGATTTACAACACACATTTTGGGGAGACACAATTCAATCCAATCATAACTTTCGACCTTTTGGCCCCCCAAAATTCATGTCCTTGCCAACTCCAAGTCCAAAATCTCATCTTCTGAATCATCTAAATCAAGTATGGGTGAGATGTTAGGCATATACTATCCTGGAGCAAAATTCCTCTTTTTGACAATCTGTGAAGTCTGGAATATAGGTTATCTGCTTGCTTGTAAAAGAGGTACAAGGTATACTTTTCCATTACAAATGAGAGACATTGAAGGCAAAGAAGAGTAACAGGCACCATCCAAGTCCAAAACTCAGCTCTCAAGGCTTGAAAATAATTCTCTGTTCTCCGAGACCACCTAGGCAATGCCCTGCCCTCCGGACGCTGGGTGAAGGGCCCTCGGCCCTGAGCTTCAGCTCCATCTTCCAGGCCCACTGGGACAGCAACTCTGCTCCCTCATCTTTGGGCAGCCCCATTCTCCACCCCCTCAGCCCCCTGCCCAGGCAGGCCCCAGGCCCCCAGTCTTCTGCGCCTTGGGCACTGCAGCCCCATTGCCCTGGCAAGTTGGCAGAAATCCCACTCTTTGAAACACAGGAGGCTGAGACCCACCCTTTGAGATTCAGGAGACTATGGCCTCACCCTTTGAAAACAAGAAGGCCCTTCTTCCCATGCTCCTTCTGCCAGTTCTGCTGACCTCCAAGCTGCTCCAAGGATGATCCTTTAATTTTCTTGGAGGACAATAGATGTTGCTCCTTTGGCCTGTTTTGTGGCTATAACATTCCAAAAGGCAGACAGCATCCTTTCCTTTCATTCTTTCTCTGGCCCCCTCAGTGTAACAGTCTAAGCTTATGGGTTTTCTGCTGTGGTACTTGGTTAGATTCATCAATCACAGGCTTAATATCTTTAACAAAAGATTGTGTTGCCTTTGTGAATTCAATCCTTAACAGGGTTTTAAGGAAGAGTGACATGATATTTTAAAATTTAAAAATTCCTTCTAACTGCTATATGGAGAATGACCCCTGAGGACAAGATGCATGGATGAAGGGAATGGCCACCATGTGGTGCTGGTGATGGAATGAGGCTTACTAGGGGACAAGGTAGAGAAGAGTGCACAAGCTGGGAGGCTACATGTAACCGGGACAAGCTTTTGCTTCCTTGAGCAGGGTTTGGGCTGACCTGCTTCTCTTCAGCTTTCCTAGGCGGCTTAGCCTCTCCTCCAAATTTTACAGTAAAAGGTCTACAAGGGGCTTTCATTCCTGCCTCCTCGCCTTTGCACACCTCTCCTGGAGTGTCCTTTCCACTTCACCTTATCCAGAAAGGCATTCCTACCCTGCTGCACGGGTCAGTGCCTGCGCCGGGGTCCCCAGAGACCCAGAACTATATTACACAACAGAAAAGGCGAGGAAGGCCCAGGCGTAGGGCAAAGTGCAGCCTCACAGAGGACCTGTATCGGGCCCCTGTCATCCACTCCCAATCTCGGGCCCTAGCAACCCCGCGGGTCTTCCGACTCCTGTCCTCAGCAGCCGCCTCACAACCCCAGTCCTCGCACTCCGTCCCTCCTCTCATATTCTCGCATCTTCGCCCCGCCCACGGCGGCCTCCACCCTCTCAGGCTGCGGAGATCTAAATCAAGCCGGAAGCGACCTTGGGAAGTGCTCCCTCCGCCTCTTCCGAGGCTTCTCTAGCCGGGATTACTGGTCTCCGTGGCAGCGGGAGGCCGGGAAGCGGCTTCGCTAGGCAGCGACGCCTCCTAGTGGGACACAGGCGCAACTCGGGAGTAGAGGCAGGCCCAGCCCCCCACCTCCCCGTAGCCACCTCCTTTTCTCCTTGGTTCCTCTTGTGGCTACTTCAGCCACGTCTGCCTTTCCACCCCGTCCTTCCTCTGGCCCAGACCCCTACCTCCGCCGACATGCCCCTCTGAGCCAAGTCCGAGGCCTTCCCACCATGGGGAGCAACCGTTCTGCGTCCTTTCCAGCTCGGAGCCCTCTGTGATCCCCCTGTTGCCCTCTCCTGGAGTCTGATACAAGCCCTGGATCCAGTCTCCACACATGCCCATCACACCCGCCTTTCTGCTTCCCCCGTCCCTCTCTTCATAACGGAAATTAGACTGTGATTTGGGTGATTCTTCCTGTGGTCACTCGCCTGCTTGCTGAAAGGCAGGCAGCTTCCATGCCCACTGCCTGCACCAGCCTAAGGGCCGAGTGCACACTTGGAAACTTCTGGTGCCTGGCTGGATTTGACCCCAAAGACACCAGCAGGATAGGGAGAAGGACTGGGATATGCTTGCAGGGGCTCTCAGAATGCTGGGCTAAGCCCCTCCTTCCCCTCTGAGACTCCTCCAAGGTCCGACAGCCTATGAGAGGCTCTCGGCTTGACTTCCTGAGGACACAATTGACTGGCAGTGCTTCATTCACTTGTCACTATACACAGCGTGAAGTCTTGGTCCCTTCTTCGCTGCCATCCTGCCTGTCTTGAAGCCCGAGAAGACTTCCTGGAGTGCCTTGGAGCCTTACGGGCCAGCTGTCTGGCCACCACTGACAATCCCAGACACCCGGCCCAGCAACGTGTCGGTGGCGTCCGCGTAACCCAGATTCAGCCACTGACCGCCAGGGGGCAGCAGAGGCCGCTTCCCACAGCGCTCCGAGGATTAAGCCGTTGGCTAATCCTGTCCAGGTCCTGCTGTGCGTGGCCTCGCGGGTTTGGAGCCTTGTGTGGTTTTGAAAGCAGTTTTGTTCGTTCAGATTTTTTCCACGGCCCTTTTGCTAGCTTTTCTTTCTAAGCAAGTTTCAATCAATTATTACGGCTCCAAGTTGTTTGAAAGAAAGTCAGTTGCTGGGTGATTTTAAACTAGGGTCAGGACAGAAGTGTGAATGAGCCCCCTGGGTCCCCTCAGGTGCCCCTTACTGCCCCTGGCTGGATCTTGGACACACAATGTCCCTAGCCACTAGCACTTAGCCAGGCTAGTCAGTGGCTACCCCCCACGGCTCCCTAATGCCTGGACTCCACTGTCCAATGTTCACCTACTGTCTTCCAGCCCAGTTCCTCAGGATCTGACCCCAGAAGTTCTTCATCTACTTCCAATCCACCATTTTACCAGTTTCTTCCAATCTCTCACTTTTCTTCTCCCCAAGCCAAACCAAACCCACTGCCATTGAGTCGATTTTGACTTGTAGCAATCCTATAGGTTGCTCACAGGTTTCCAAGGCTGTAAATCTTTAAGGAAGCAGACTGCCTTACCTTTCTCCTGCAGAGCAGCTGGTAGCCTTGAACCACCAACCTTTTGGTTATCAGGTGAATCCCTTAACCACTGCACCCCAGAGCTTAAAAGCCTCTGTTGGCCATTGTCACAGCCCCTCCGCTCTCATTTCATACATGTTATCTACATTGCTCTTTCCAGTTCCAGTCTCCCACTCACTCTTCTCTCCACTCCAGTCAGGCTCTGCCTTCTGCTCTGGATTGAATTGTGTCCCAGAAAAACGTATGTTGAAGTCCTAACCCCTGTATCTGTGAATGTGACCCCGTTTGGTAATAGGGATTTTCTTTTATTATGTTAATGAAGCCATACTAGATAGAGTAGGGTGAGTTGTAAACCTAACCCTTTCTGACTGGTGTCTTATAAAAAGGGGAAATAGACAAGAAGAGTCTTACACACACACGGGGGAAGAGATCATGTGAAGATCTGTGTACAAGCCAAGGAATGCTAAGAAATAACTGGCACTACCAGAAGCTGAAAGAGACAAGGAATGATCTTTTCCTAGAGCAGAGCATAGCCCTGCTGACGCCCTGAATCAGACTCCTAGCCTCCAAAAATGTTTGACAATAAATTTGTTTTTAAAGCCATCCACTTGTGTTATTTTTGTTATACCAAAGGGTGTCACTAAGACACCCTTCCTCTATCAAATTGCCCGGGTCAGGGTCCTCAGGGACCAACATACTGCCAAAGTCAGTAGCCTGTCCTCCACCCTCACCTCCTCAGCAGTGTCTGCTTGTTTGGCTCCCAGATGCTCACACTCTCCTGGTTTCCTCTCACATCCTTGCTGCTGTTGCCTGCTGGTTCCTTTGCTGATTCTGTCTCATCTCTCCCATCTCCTAATAGTGTTCTGGGAGTCAGTCCTGACCACTGCCCTCGTCTGTCTAAACTCATCTCCCCAGGCCCTGGGCTTTAAATACCATCCACTCGCTTTGCCTCCTCAAGGCTCCAGTGCTGGCCTCTCTGCTACACTCCAGAGTCACAGAGTCAGTGGCCAAGTTGGCCTTTCCACTAGATGTCCAGTCAGCATCTCAAACTGTTCTTGTGCCAAACTGATATAAGCCTGCTTTTCCCTCAGCTTCCCTCAGTGAATGCAATGACAGCTTGTGGTGATTAAGTTTGTGTGTTTCAACTTGGCTGGGCCTGGTTGAGTGGCTGGGCAGCTGGATGTAGCATGCCCCATGATGAGATTGGTAATCAACTCCATGGTGGAATCTACTGTGAGCAGCTGAGTAGCTGCCTTTGGGGATGTGGTCTGATTTCCGTATAAAAGAAACAGCTTTGGGAATAGTTTCTAGCTTATGGCACTTCTTGGACCCTGCATGTAGCCATGTCATTAATTATTCAGCAGCCTGCCATGCTCTGCTGACCTTGGGACTTACAGTGGACTTGAATTAATGGCCTGCTGTGTGATTTGGTAACATCAGAACAGTGCCATTTTATTTGTCAACCTTGGGCTTGTTAACCTCAGCAGCCGGTAGCTGCCTGAGTGAAGAAAAGCCTCTAGCTTGAGTGGGCCAGGAACAAGAGGCAGAGCTGAAGCCCAAGGTCAAGGGGCTTTCACAAAGCCCCTAGAGCCTGGCACTTTGAACTTGGACTTAAAGCCTCCAAACTGTGATAGAATAAACTCCTGTTTGTTAAGGCCATCCCATTTGTGGTATATTCTCGTCACAGCGGCACTAGGTAACTAGAACAAGCTCTATCCCTCTTGTGGCTCCACCTTTCTCCTCCCTGCCCCTTCCCCATGCCCAAACCATCAGGAAACCCTGCTGCCCCACCTTCTGAACAACCCCTAGTGTCTCATCCCAACCCATGCTGCTACTGCTGCCACCACCTGGGTGGAGCTACCCAACAGTCTGAACTACTGCAGTAGCCTCTTGGGTCATCCTTGGTTCCCCATCTTCCTCACCTCAGAGTCTAGTCTCAATGCAGCAGCCAGAATAATCCATTTTAAACTCCAAGTCACTGTCAGATCAGATCCTGCCCCCTCCTCTGTTCAGGACCTGGCATTGGCTCTCTCATCTCCCGTAGAGAAAAATCCAAAGTGCTTATGGTAAATAATATTTCAATAACACGTATTTAAAAAAAAAAAAAAAAAGTGCTTATGGTAGTTGACAAGACCCCTTACTAGCTCCCACCTCCCCTTCTACCTTCTCCTGCCTCCCCTGGTGTCCTGGCTGCTCCTCTCACAAGCCAGGAGTGTCCTGCCTCAGGGCTTTGCTTTGGCAGATCCCTCTGGCTGGAAGCGTCCCTGCAAACAATCCACATGCTGCCTCTCCAAATCTCTGAAGGAACATCCCTTTCTCAGCAAGGCCTACATTGACCTCTCCCCTCCCCCAGTCCTCCTGTTCCCTATCCCTTTACCCTACTCTTCTTACTTCCCCTAGCACTAAGCATCTCCTAACAAATGATGTAATTTAGGGACTGGGTTTCATGTTTCTGGTCTGAATCACCCACCTAGAATGCAAATTCAAGCAGGGTGAGTGTCTTTGCTTTGCTCACCACTCTATTTACAGCTGCTAGGAGACTGCCTGGTACATAGGAAATCTCAATAAATACTTGTTGAATGAATGAATGAATCCCTTTTTTAGTTGATAGGCGAACGTGTACATATATACACACGGGTGAGGAGGATGCAGGCTGCTGGACAGGGAGACCAAGGCCCATGCTTTTGCCCCCTGTGTCGTGGTCCATGTTACCTAGTTTTCTACAACAAGCATTCATAAGAAAACAGTGAAAGGAAATAAAGAAGACTTGAGGTGGACTTTCCAGTTGCTCTAACTTGTCAATATTCCAAACAGAACAAAAATTAAAAAGCAGAAGAAAAAAACCCAGGACATTCTTTAAAACGTATAAAAATACTTAATAACTTTAAACCAACAATAATCCCTGAAGTCTTCTTAAAACCAAACAATAGTTTAGCTTAACTAGTAAAAAAGCTTGCTTTGAACATTATGCTCTTTTCAGAACTATCTATATGGGAACAAACTGACAACAGCACCTCGAAAGGTTAGACAGGAACCTTAGTGGACAGTGTGTTCACATTAATGGGGGAGGAACAACTCAGAAAAGGGGGGTGAGAATGGTTGCACAACTCGGAGAACATAATCAATGTTAGTGAATTAGATATGTACAAGCTTCTTGCATTGATATGTTTTGTGGTGTATATTCTCAACAACAATTTTTAATTGCTTAATGATGTCCAAGGGTCTACAGACCCCTCCTCATGGAGGCTGGAGCCTGAGAGTCAGGGATGAGGGACACTAATTTTCAATCAAATGGTCATGTGGGCACTTGGCTTTTGGATTGAGTGTACTGGCTACTTCACCTGCCCCAGTTTTCCCACCTCTGGAGCCTGCCTCCCATCAACTGGTGGACGCCTGGATGGGCAGGCAGAGGGGGCCTCTCAGGGAGAGGGCCTTCTCTATACTATGTGTTGGGGGGAGAGGGGCATTGCCAGCACATGTTCTGGTCCAAGAGGCCTGAGGCAGGCCTGACGTTTTAACAGGCTTCAGGCAGTCCTGCTGCTTCTCTGACTGGCAGCCTTGTTTAGATGGAAGGAGTGCTAAAGAAGACCCCAGGGTCTGCTAATGGGATCAACCCTGCCCTTTACTGTACCCCACCCCCAAGGGATTCAGAAAGAGCTGTAGCCCCACCTTATGAAGGAAAAGCCAGAGAACCCCAGAGGGCAACCCCTCATGCCAGGGCACCCTGGGCTACAGTCACCTCTAATTCAACATCCAGGCTCTTTCCTGGAGCCACATGGCTCCTCTGTGAATCCTCAGGCTGGAGTCAGGTGCCTGGGGCTGATGGGAGCAGGACTCAGGAAGCGCCCCCCTCTGCCCAGCTGGCACTGCCATGGGCCTAACAACCACCGGCTTGAGGAAGTTCTTTCTTCAGGGGTTTCCAGAGCTGGCAACGCCTTGCAAGTTCAAACTGGATTTTTCCTGCTGTCCTTTTGCTGGCGGCCTAGCCGGGTACAGGGTCTCTCCTAATGAGAGTTTGGTGCCAGGAGCCAGGCAGCTCTATCCCACTGGGTCCCAGCTGGTTCAGGCCTGCTGGAGGCAGTAGGCAACTTCCCAGTCCCACTAGGCCCCAGGCACCTGGGCCTGCCTTGCCTCCCTGAAGCCCCCAGCCTGCCTGGAGCCCTTTCCCTCCTGACCTTCCTCATACACAGGGACTCATTAACCCACCTTTATTCACAGTGGATTTTACTAATAATAAAAACATCAGCCCAACAGGGCACAGGATCCCTGGATTTTTTGTCCCCAGACTTGGGGATTTGACAGAAGGTTGACTTGGGAGCCAAGGGAGGGGAGACAAGAGGGGCCTTCCTGGGGCTTCTGCAGCTCTGCCGCCCCCAGTTCAGACCCTCCCTGAAGCTGCTGGGGATGCACCTCACGTTGCCTCCTTCCGGAGGCCTCTCTCTGTCCCACTTCCTGGGGCCTCATTAATTCCTCCCCACCTCACCCCGTGAGAAAGCAGGTCTGTGCTGAGCCTGGCCCGGGCCCAGAGCTGCGTCTGAGAGCTGACAGTTGGTTTGGGAGGCAGGGGATAGGGTAGGATGGGCTGTCCCCACCCTCTATCCCAGGGAAGGGGGCAGGGGTCCTCCATCATTCCCTGGCCTCCACCCTTACCTTTCAGGGACCCAGAAGTCACAAATATAAAACACAGCTGGTCTTATGTATAATATTTATAAAAGGAGGCTGCCAGCCTCCCCACCCCAGCCCCAGGCTGGCCACTAGGATCTTTGGCTTCCCAGAACTCAGGACACTCTGGCCTCCAGCCTCTCCCTTCTCCCAGCAGTGGAATGTGAGCTGTGGCCCAGGGCCCAGGCTGGGAATAGGGGGTGGGGGGTGGGAGTTGGGGGGAGTCCCAGCCTCCCCGGGACTGGTGAAGGGCAGGGTAGGTGTCCCTTGACAGAGCCCACACTAGCTTCACCCATAGCAGAACCTGCTGGCTCCAGCTAGGGGATGGAGGGTCTCCTCCTAGTGGGGGAATGGAGAAGGGGACTTCGGTGTTTAAGGGCCTGAGCCCAAGGGTCTGGAAGGGACCTGGGGAACAGAAGGAAGGAAGGCAAGGGGGCCGGGGGAGATGAGACCTCAGGGCACAGCCTCTGGCCCCAGCAGCAGGGTGAAGGGAGGCAGTAGGCCTAGGTTCCAGCCTGTGTGCCCTTCCTTACAGGCTGTTTGACCTCAGGAAGCAGCTGCTGGCCCTTAGCATATGCATCTGTGCAAGGGAGGATGAAGAGCTTGGCGGCATCTGAGGTGACAAAAGGGGGGCAAGGAGTACAGCCCCACCCCCACCCCCAGTTAAGGAAGCCCCTGAGGCTCTGGAGCCCAGCATGGTGGTAGCCCATAGGCCTTGGTCCTGGCTCCTTAACACAAGAACTTCTACAGAGAAGACGTGGGGCAGGGTCAAACACCATTGTGTTAACCTCATCCTTCTGCTTCTTGACTGGCCACTGGATGGGAGCAGGGGCTGGACTCTGAGCAGGTGTGCTAGGACAAGTAAGCAGGGCAGGATAGGGCACTCTAGTGACTTCCTCCATGCCGGCTGTTCCCAGAGACCCAGTCAATGATGATGAAGCTCAAGCTCATGGTCATCAGCAAGAGACCAAGCAGGGCGAAGCAAAGGGCCTGAGGAATCAGAGGTCAACATCAGGTCTGAGGGCAAAGCAGTTCCCTAAGCCCCACACCAGCCGCCCAACCGCCAGGTCCCTCGCACCAGGATTTTAGGGGTGGACCTCGCAGGCTCCTTCTCAGTGGGCACGATGCGGAAGTAGAAGATGGCAGGGAAGATGAATATGAGGCACGGGGCAGACGTGGCACCTGCAAAGAATAAGGCATGGCCACTGCTGGCTGAGTTCCACCTCTCAGTGAAGGTTTAGGGGTGAACTGTTCAATGAGATCAAACATCTTTTATTGGAGGAGTCTCATCAAGGTCCCTAGCTTGGAGCATGGGGGAATGGCGCATAGCTCTGCTTGATTCTGAGGAGCCCACCATCCCCTCCCCTTGTTCTCTGTCCACCAGGAGGGGAGACTGTTGATGTCAGAAAGAGCTGTCAGTGAATGAAACTAACAAAGAGGAAAGGCAAGCCAAGAGATGGAAAGAGGCAGAGCCTTGAGGATATTGTCTGGGTTCCTGGATACAGCTCTTCCTGAATGCTTTTTCATTATTAGAACCAATAGATTCTTTTCGGCTTAATTCATTTTGAGTTGGATTTTGGGACATGAGTTCTAACGATGATCTCCAGGATACTTAGACCCCAAATCTGCATGTCAGTCCCTGAAGTTATGTTAGGGAGTCTATTTCCTGAGTTGAGGGCACTCCAAAGATCAGAATTTTCTGATTTTCCAGCTCAGAGTCCCAACTAGGATGGGGCAGTGAACAAAGCACCAAACATGGAGTCCAATGGTCCTAGGCTCCCCAACTCACCAGCAGTGTAGCCATTCTGCTCCCTTAACCCTGAGATTCAGTCTCCCCATAAGTAAAATGGGAACAAGACCCAATGAGATCCTGTTTGGAAGCCCCTGACCCTTGGACTACCCCTGTCTCCCAGAGGGGGCTGCTCTAGGCTCTGACTCAGTGGTTCTGAGTTCTTAAGGGGATTAGAACAATCCTAAGGATGAAAGCTCAGAAGGGAGGCCAACTTGTTAAACCTAGGATGTGAGCTCAGGAATCTGTTAAGATTTGCAGAAGAGAAATTCTCTGGGGAAATACTTTCCCTCTACACATAGCAGGGCCATATCCTCACCAATGACCCCAAAGATGCCCAGGATATTGGGGGCAAAGATGACCAGTAGGTTGATACAAGTGAGCAAGCTGGTGGCGATGAATACGTGCCGCGGCCAACTGAATTCCTGGTTCTGAAACAGCATCTGCTGGATGGCTCGCCGCACCTGGGGGGTGGGAGGTGGGGAGCCATCAGCCTGTCAGTCCCATCAGCCCCACTTTCCATTGGCTGGCCACCTGCCCACTGGCTCACCGGGAACAGAACAATTGGCACTGTGAGTGTGACTGCCGTCAGCACGGCCACGCGCACACACAGGATCAGCACGTCAAACGGGCCCACCTTGCTGTAGGTGTGCAGCAGCTCTGACTCCACGCCATCTGTGGCAGGCAGAGAGGGTGGTCAGTAGGCAGCCCATGAAAGGGATTAGGCCCTGTGCTGCCAGGCCAACCCTGACACTGTGGGGAGTGGCACTCAGACTCACCTCCACAGCTAGCAGGGCACAGTCAGGTATCACACACCTAATGAGCACCTATAGTATGTGGGGTGCCATGGACGCTGGCCAGCCCCTTGCCCCCCAGCCTGGCCTCTGCCCCCACCGGTCCAGCCATACCGTAGAAGGTGAGGTAGCCGAAGAGGGCAGCCAGGAAGTACATGACGTACATGACGGCGATGGACAGGTTGGAGATGTGTTGCATCTTCCTCTTGGTGGGGCTATGGGGCAGTGGGCATGGGGGGAAAGGGCTGGTGCCAGCAGGGCCACATTGGGAGACCCCTATGTGCCCTGGGGTCTCTCTGGCACCACACACTCACCATCCCGCACCTGTGGGAGCCTCCTTCTTGCTCCCAACTCCACCTCATGGCAGCCAGCAAGATCTTTGATAAAATGACTTGGTTCCTGTCACTACCCACCACCCTAGGGACCACATCCAGTCTCTCCAAGACAGCTCAAGGCTGCCTCCACCCTGTACCCCAGCCGTGGACACCTACTCCTTAAGCTCCGTATAAATAGGCAGCACCTCAGGGTGGCAAACGAAGGCGAAGGCCATGATGGGGATGGTGTATGCCGTCTGGGGAGACACAGGGACTGTGTTAGGGTGGCACCTCCACGCCCTCACTGAGTTCCCTGCCCCTACCCTGTCCGTCCGTACCTGTGAGTTGAGTGTGAAGTAGTTTGGGCTGCAGAAGGCTGCAGCCTCATTAACCTGCAGCTGGACCTCCTCTTCAATGACCTCCCCATGGCTGAAGTTGCCCGTGATGTTGGCGAAGTTGAGGGGCAGTGGGCAGGGCACATGGAACTTTTTATAGATGACCTGGGTGGGGATAAGGAGCTCTGGTGGCATAGTGCCTAAGACATTTGACTGCTAACCAGAAGGCTGGCGGTTCAAACTCATCAGCCACTCCATGGAAGGAAGATGGGGCAATCTACTTCTGTAAAGATTTACTACTTCGGAAACCCAATGAGGGTCGCTATGAATC